>NC_091471.1:91907193-92203266 GCF_036971445.1 Narcine bancroftii | reverse complement strand
AAACCTCCTTTATTACAGATCTCTTTTAACTCATGAAAAAGATGTATTACTTCCTTTTCAGAAACCACTGAAATAAGACAATCATCAACATAGAAATTATTTCGGATGATGCTTCGAGGTTGAGAACTAAATTGCCCTTCATTATCTTCAACACATTTTCTGAGACCAAAATTTGCACGACTCAGTGACGAAGTTGCTCCAAATAGATGAATTGTCATTCTGTATTCAATCATGTCTTAACTGTAATCACCATTAGGCTACCATAACAATCATAAAAAAAAAATCACAATCTTCTGATGGTACTTTCACTTGATGAAACATTGCTTCAATATCTGCAGCAAGTACCATAGTCTCTTTACAAAATCTTATCAGAACACCTATTAAAGTACTGGTTAATTCTTGACCTTGTAGAAGTTGAGAATTCAATGAAACTCCTTGAAATGATTCTCCACAATCAAATACTATGCAGTTTCATCTTTTGTGGATGTATAACTCCATGATGAGGTAAATACCATTTTTTACCATCTTTACGTTCCAAGATATCTTCTGATACCTTTTCTACATAGCCCTTGGCTATTGTATCCAACCTGACATTTGTATATTCCAAATGAAAAGAAAAATTTCTCTTGAATTTTCTCTTCAAATACACCATATTCTGTTTTGCAATCATTTTATATCTGGCATGTACATTCATCTTTTATTCAAAGATAATCCTATACAGTAATAACTATCAACATATGTAACAGAATTTGAAATTAAATCCAGAAACTGCTTGTCCTCTTTTGAAGGTTCTTGAATATTTTTGAGACATTCAGGGAAATAATTTTTAAACTGTTATTCTCACAGATCATCAAGTTTTATAACTGCAATTCTGTTGACAATCACATTCAGTGTCTCTTGATTATTATTCTTTTTTCCTCCAATTGGTCCATTAATCGTCCATTCAAGCAACTTTCTCACAGCATAAAGTCTGTAATTTTGACTCCTTATTACTTCTAGAGGTTCAAGAGCTTTTGGTACATCTAATACAATTAGCATCTTGATCATGGCATCAATCTTAGGTAAGCAAACATATTTTAGATGAGCCTGGTGTTTGATATCATCCTGATATGGAATTTTCCATTATTAACAGGCATAGTCTTCTGAGCATATACACTTGAAAGATCGCAAAATTCATTACTATTCAATCTAGCAATCTCTAAACCTGAAACTATAATAGTTTCAATGTTCCTTTCATCATTCATCATCTTCAGTAAGATCTGTGATATTTTTCCATGAAGATTAAGTTTATTCATTAATTCAACAGTTCACAATGATGCAGTACTTCCTGGCTCAGGAAATGTGTAGGTCTTCAGTGTGAAGCTCCCCTTTTTAGCCTTAACTTTGTGATGGATTATATCACATTTTATATTGTATATAAATATGTTTTAAAATAGATAAATTGTGGGAGTAGTATAGGTCACAAACAAACACTTCACAAAACAGATCTCATTTAAAATGCCAGAGCTCTGCTCCAGCCAGACAGTCCAGGCTTTGAGTGCCTTTGCAAAAACTTTGAAGAATGCCTATAAGGACTTCACAAGTAGGTGTTAACTGGATTAATGAATGTGGTTTTGAAAATCAAAAATGACTAAGTAACCATTTGTCTTGGTGAACTTCTATTGCTGCTAGATTTTGGGGTCTCTGAACCTGTAACAACCTGCACAGGAACTATTGAAAGGGCTTTGTCACTGGCCCAAGTAAGACTGTTTGAACTGAAACTGAAGCATTCTCTCTGACTGTGTCTTTAGTCTTGGATTCAGATTGTTTGACTTCCTTACTTTATTGAGTATGCTGTAACTTGGGATGGTTTGAACTGTATATATCACAAATGAATATTTTATTACACGTTTTGCTGCTGTGTACTTTACACAAGCAGCTAAAAATAATTCTATTCTTCTTTAAAAAGTTTTAATTTCTCGTCATACGACTTTTTCTCCAATTGTGAACATTTTTCTAAAGCATGCTTATCTTTGCAATACAAACAGCTTTCCTGAACAGTCTGATCTTCCTTCTCCTTTGTTTCCTTGTTCTTTCCTGTGATTGTATCTGACACAGCAGTAACAAAGGTACTTACCTTGGGTTTCTGTTGAGATAATGACTTAGACTTCTTCACCTCTTTAGGAACTATTGAAGTATCCTTAATATTTCCAAATACTGGTGCAGTGTCAACATGCACATGCAAATCCAAGAATTGTACAACATCCTTTCAGAAAGAGAGCATATGCTTGTAAAGCCTTTGCATCCTCTGATTTTTATTGCTGACCAAGAGAGAATCCTGTCTCTGTGGGCCCTTGTGATTTTATGTTAATTGCCATAATGATGAGGCAATAATTCATTTGCCCTTTTAAAATTTTGTTCTGGATTCATATATTGGCAACTTTTGACTAACTCCTTCATCTGTCCTCCAGCATACTTTTCCAAGCAATAAAGATTATCTTTAGCATTTTTCATATTACTTTCTATGTGATTTTCAAGGGATTTCATGAACGTAAGATATGGTAATGGATCTCCATTAAAAACTAGAATTTCTTCTTAGATAAACTGTATGAAACTTGTTGCTGCAGTAACATAGCAGAGATTTCATATTGTCTTGTCCACCATGGTTGACGACTGGTTGTCTTAAGGTGAATGTAGAAAATGGATTTTGAACTGGTGCCATAGGTATAAGACATTGAGTTGTAAGTAATGGCATTGAAGGGAATCCTTGGGTTGTAAATGATGGCATTGGTGGAGATCCTTGATGTGGCTGGTTCTCCAGCAACATGAAGAGACATCAGTGGTTGAGTATGATCAACTCGCATGGTTGAATTTTCTTGACATACCCTCCTTTCGGGAAGATCTTTATATTGTGAGCTTTGGAGAGTTTGAATATCACTAGCTCTTTCCATAGGATTGCCCAGTGCCATTTGAGCACTGGCAGTGACACACGTGGCTCCTTGCTCAAGTATATTTGTTTCTTGTGGCCGTGTTACCCATTGCTCTGCTGGAAGGTTAGGGCTAGCACTTTGGGTATGTAATTTTGAGTGAGAGTCCTTAATACTCCTGGCTTTTAAATGACCTTTGCCAGTGCCACTCCCTACACTTTCACCATTCCATTGATGACTGCACCGGCCTGAGAGTCCTTAATACACCTGGCTATTCATTGGCCTTTGCCAGTGCCACTCCCTACTCTTTCTCCATTCCATTGATGACAACATAGGCATGAGAGTCCTTAATACACCTGGCTCTTCAATAACTTTTGCCAGTGCCACTCCCTACTCTTTCTCCATTCCATTGATGACTGCACAGGATTGAGAGTCCTTAATACACCTGGCTCTTCAATAACTTTTGCCAGTGCCACTCCCTACTCTTTCTCCATTCCATTGACGACTGCACAGGCGTGAGAGTCCTTACTATACCTGGCTTTTCAATGACCTTTGCCAGTGCCACTCCCTACACTTTCTCCATTCCATTGATGACTGCACAGGCCCGAGTCCTTACTACACGTGGCTTTTCATTGGCCTTTGCCAGTGCCACTCCCTACTCTTTCTCCATTACATTGATGAATGCACAGGACCGAGTCCTTACTACACCTGGATTTACAATGACCTTTGCCAGTGCCACTCCCTACGCTTTCTCCATTATATTGATGACTGCACAGGCCTGAGAATCCTCACCACACCTGGCTTTTCATTGGCCTTTGCCAGTGCCACTCCCTACTCTTTCTCCATTCCATTAATGACTGCACAGGCCTGAGTTCTTACTACACCTGGCATTTCATTGACCTTTGCCAGTGCCACTCCCTACTCTTTCTCCATTACATTGATGACTGCACAGCCCTGAGTCCTTACTACACCTGGCATTTCATTGACCTTTGCCAGTGCCACTCCCTACTCTTTCTCCATTACATTGATGAATGCACAGGACCGAGTCCTTACTACACCTGGATTTACAATGACCTTTGCCAGTGCCACTCCCTACTCTTTCTCCATCCCATTGATGAATGCACAGGCCCGAGTCCTTATTACACCTGGCTTTTCATGGGCATTTGCCAGTGCCACTCCCTACTCTTCCTCCATTTCATTGATGCCTGCACAGGCCTGAGAGTCCTTACTACACCTGGCTTTACATTGGCCTTTGCCAGTGCCACACCCTACTCTTTCTCCATCACATTGATGACTGCACAGGCCCGAGAATCCTTACTACACCTGGCTTTTCATTGACCTTTGCCAGTGCCACTCCCTACTCTTTCTCCATTACATTGATGACTGCACAGGCCCGAGTACTTACTACACCTGGCTTTTCATTGGCCTTTCCCAGTGCCTCTCCCATTCCTTATCCATTCCATTGATGACTGCATAGGCCCGAGTCCTTCATACACCTGGCTTTTCAATGAACTTTGCCAGTGCCACTCCCTACACTTTCTCCATCCCATTGATGAACGCACAGGCCCGAGTCCTTACGACACCTGGCTTTTCAATGACCTTTGCCAGTGCCACTCCCTACTCTTTCTCCATTCCATTGATGACAGCATAGGCCTGAGAGTCCTTAATACTCCTGGCTTTTAAATGACCTTTGCCAGTGCCACTCCCTACACTTTCACCATTCCATTGATGACTGCACCGGCCTGAGGGTCCTTAATACACCTGGCTATTCATTGGCCTTTGCCAGTGCCACTCCCTACTCTTTCTCCATTCCATTGATGACAGCATAGGACTGAGAGTCCTTAATACACCTGGCTCTTCAATAACTTTTGCCAGTGCCACTCCCTAATCTTTCTCCATTCCATTGATGACTGCACAGGCGTGAGAGTCCTTACTATACCTGGCTTTTCAATGACCTTTGCCAGTGCCACTCCCTAATCTTTCTCCATTATATTGATGACTGCACAGGCCTGAGAATCCTCACCACACCTGGCTTTTCATTGGCCTTTGCCAGTGCCACTCCCTACTCTTTCTCCATTACATTGATGACTGCACAGGACCGAGTCCTTAGTACTCCTGGCTTTTTATTGGCCTTTCCCAGTGCCACTCCCTACTCTTTCTCCATCCCATTGATGACTGCATAGGCCCAAGTCCTTACTACATCTGGCTTTTCATTGACCTTTGCCAGTGCCACTCCTTACTCTTTCTCCATTCCATTGATGACTGCACAGGCCTGAGAGTCCTTACTACACCTGGCTTTTCAATGACCTTTGTCAGAGCCACTCCCAACTCTCTCTCCTTTCCATTGATGACTGCACAGGACTGAGAGTCCTGACTACACCTGGCTTTTCATTGGCCTTTGCAAGTGGCACTCCCAACTCTTTCTCCATTTCATTGATGACTGCACAGGCCCGAGTCCTTACTACACCTGGCTTTTCATTGGCCTTTGCCAGTGCCACTCCCTACTCTTTCTCCATTCCACTGATGACTGCACAGGACTGAGTCCTTACGACATCTGGCTTTTCAATGAGCTTTTCCAGTGCCACTCCCTACTCTTTCTCCATTCCATTGATGACTGCAGAGGCCTGAGAGTCCTTACTACACCTGGCTTTTCAATAACCTTTGCCAGTGCCACTCCCTACTCTTTCTCCATTCCATTGATGAATGCACAGGCATGAGAGTCCTTACTACACATGGCTTTTAAATGAGCTTTGCCAGTGCCACTCCCAACTCTTTCTCCATTACATTGATGACTGCACAGGTCCGAGTCCTTACTACACCTGGATTTTCAATGACCTTTGCCAGTGCCACTCCCTACTCTTTCTCCATCCCATTGATGAATGCACAGGCCCGAGTCCTTCATACACCTGGCTTTTCAATGACCTTTGCCAGTGCCACTCCCTACTCTTTCTCCATTCCATTAATGACTGCATACGCTTGAGCGTCCTTACTAGACCTGGGTTTTCAATGACCTTTGCCAGGACCACTCCCTACTCTTTCTCCATTCCATTGATGACAGCATAGGCCTGAGAGTCCTTAATACTCCTGGCTTTTCAATGACCTTTGCCAGTGCCACTCCCGACTCTTTCTCCATTACGTTGATGACTGCACAGCCCTGAGTCCTTACTACACCTGGCTTTTCATTGACCTTTGCCAGTGCCACTCCCTACTCTTTCTAGATTCCATTGATGACTGCACAGGCCCGAGTCCTTATTACACCTGGCTTTTCATGGGCCTTTGCCAGTGCCACTCCCTACTCTTTCTCCATTTCATTGATGCCTGCACAGGCCTGAGAGTCCTTACTACACCTGGCTTTACATTGGCCTTTGCCAGTGCCACTCCCTACTCTTTCTCCATTACACTGATGACTGCACAGGACCGAGTCCTTAGTACTCCAGGCTTTTCATTGGCCTTTCCCAGTGCCACTCCCTACTCTTTCTCCATCCCATTGATGACTGCACAGGACTGAGTCCTTACGACATCTGGCTTTTCAATGAGCTTTTCCAGTGCCACTCCCTACTCTTTCTCCATTCCATTGATGAATGCACAGGCCTGAGAGTCCTTACTACACATGGCTTTTCAATAACCTTTGCCATTGCCACTCCCTACTCTTTCTCCATTCCATTGATGAATGCACAGGCATGAGAGTCCTTACTACACATGGCTTTTCAATGAGCTTTGCCAGTGCCACTGCCTACTCTTTCTCCATTACATTGATGACTGCACAGGTCCGAGTCCTTACTACACCTGGATTTTCAATGACCTTTGCCAGTGCCACTCCCTACTCTTTCTCCATCCCATTGATGAATGCACAGGCCCGAGTCCTTACGACACCTGGCTTTTCAATGACCGTTGCCAGTGCCACTCCCTACTCTTTCTCCATTCCATTAATGACTGCACACGCTTGAGCGTCCTTACTACACCTGGGTTTTCAATGACCTTTGCCAGGACCACTCCCTACTCTTTCTCCATTCCATTGATGACAGCATAGGCCTGAGAGTCCTTAATACTCCTGGCTTTTCAATGACCTTTGCCAGTGCCACTCCCGACTCTTTCTCCATTACGTTGATGACTGCACAGCCCTGAGTCCTTACTACACCTGGCTTTTCATTGACCTTTGCCAGTGCCACTCCCTACTCTTTCTAGATTCCATTGATGACTGCACAGGCCCGAGTCCTTATTACACCTGGCTTTTCATGGGCCTTTGCCATTGCCACTCCCTACTCTTCCTCCATTTCATTGATGCCTGCACAGGCCTGAGAGTCCTTACTACACATGGCTTTACATTGGCCTTTGCCAGTGCCACACCCTACTCTTTCTCCATTGCATTGATGACTGCACATGCCTGAGAATCCTTACTACACCTGGCTTTTCATTGGCCTTTGCCAGTGCCACTCCCTACTCTTTCTCCATTTCATTGATGACTGCACAGGCCCCAGTATATACTACACCTGGCTTTTCATTGGCCTTTCCCAGTGCCTCTCCCATTCCTTCTCCATTCCATTGATGACTGCATAGGCCCGAGTCCTTCATACACCTGGCTTTTCAATGACCTTTGCCAGTGCCACTCCCTACTCTTTCTCCATTTCATTGATGACAGCATAGGCCTGAGAGTCCTTAATACTCCTGGCTTTTAAATGACCTTTGCCAGTGCCACTCCCTACAATTTCTCCATTCCATTGATGACTGCACCGGCCTGAGAGTCCTTAATACACCTGGCTATTCATTGTCCTTTGCCAGTGCCACTCCCTACTCTTTCTCCATTCCATTGATGACAGCATAGGCCTGACAGTCCTTAATACACCTGGCTCTTCAATAACTTTTGCCACTGCCACTCCCTACTCTTTCTCCATTTCATTGATGACTGCACAGGCCCGAGTCCTTACTACACCTGGCTTTTCATTGGCCTTTGCCAGTGCCACTCCCTACTCTTTCTCCATTCCACTGATGACTGCACAGGACTGAGTCCTTACGACATCTGGCTTTTCAATGAGCTTTTCCAGTGCCACTCCCTACTCTTTCTCCATTCCATTGATGACTGCAGAGGCCTGAGAGTCCTTACTACACCTGGCTTTTCAATAACCTTGGCCAGTGCCACTCCCTACTCTTTCTCCATTCCATTGATGAATGCACAGGCATGAGAGTCCTTACTACACATGGCTTTTAAATGAGCTTTGCCAGTGCCACTCCCAACTCTTTCTCCATTACATTGATGACTGCACAGGTCCGAGTCCTTACTACACCTGGATTTTCAATGACCTTTGCCAGTGCCACTCCCTACTCTTTCTCCATCCCATTGATGAATGCACAGGCCCGAGTCCTTCATACACCTGGCTTTTCAATGACCTTTGCCAGTGCCACTCCCTACTCTTTCTCCATTCCATTAATGACTGCACACGCTTGAGCGTCCTTACTACACCTGGGTTTTCAATGACCTTTGCCAGGACCACTCCCTACTCTTTCTCCATTCCATTGATGACAGCATAGGCCTGAGAGTCCTTAATACTCCTGGCTTTTCAATGACCTTTGCCAGTGCCACTCCCGACTCTTTCTCCATTACGTTGATGACTGCACATCCCTGAGTCCTTACTACACCTGGCTTTTCATTGACCTTTGCCAGTGCCACTCCCTACTCTTTCTAGATTCCATTGATGAATGCATAGGCCCGAGTCCTTATTACACCTGGCTTTTCATGGGCCTTTGCCAGTGCCACTCCCTACTCTTTCTCCATTTCATTAATGCCTGCACAGGCCTGAGAGTCCTTACTACACCTGGCTTTACATTGGCCTTTGCCAGTGCCACTCCCTACTCTTTCTCCATTACACTGATGACTGCACAGGACCGAGTCCTTAGTACTCCTGGCTTTTCATTGGCCTTTCCCAGTGCCACTCCCTACTCTTTCTCCATCCCATTGATGACTGCATAGGCCCAAGTCCTTACTACATCTGGCTTTTCATTGACCTTCGCCAGTGCCACTCCTTACTCTTTCTCCATTCCATTGATGACTGCACAGGCCTGAGAGTCCTTACTACACCTGGCTTTTCAATGACCTTTGTCAGAGCCTCTCCCTACTCTCTCTCCTTTCCATTGATGACTGCACAGGACTGAGAGTCCTTACTACACCTGGCTTTTCATTGGCCTTTGCAAGTGGCACTCCCTATTCTTTCTCCATTTCATTGATGACTGGACAGGCCCGAGTCCTTACTACACCTGGCTTTTCATTGGCCTTTGCCAGTGCCACTCCCTACTCTTTCTCCATTCCACTGATGACTGCACAGGACTGAGTCCTTACGACATCTGGCTTTTCAATGAGCTTTTCCAGTGCCACTCCCTACTCTTTCTCCATTCCATTGATGAATGCACAGGCCTGAGAGTCCTTACTACACATGGCTTTTCAATAACCTTTGCCATTGCCACTCCCTACTCTTTCTCCATTCCATTGATGAATGCACAGGCATGAGAGTCCTTACTACACATGGCTTTTCAATGAGCTTTGCCAGTGCCACTGCCTACTCTTTCTCCATTACATTGATGACTGCACAGGTCCGAGTCCTTACTACACCTGGATTTTCAATGACCTTTGCCAGTGCCACTCCCTACTCTTTCTCCATCCCATTGATGAATGCACAGGCCCGAGTCCTTACGACACCTGGCTTTTCAATGACCGTTGCCAGTGCCACTCCCTACTCTTTCTCCATTCCATTAATGACTGCACACGCTTGAGCGTCCTTACTACACCTGGGTTTTCAATGACCTTTGCCAGGACCACTCCCTACTCTTTCTCCATTCCATTGATGACAGCATAGGCCTGAGAGTCCTTAATACTCCTGGCTTTTCAATGACCTTTGCCAGTGCCACTCCCGACTCTTTCTCCATTACGTTGATGACTGCACAGCCCTGAGTCCTTACTACACCTGGCTTTTCATTGACCTTTGCCAGTGCCACTCCCTACTCTTTCTAGATTCCATTGATGACTGCACAGGCCCGAGTCCTTATTACACCTGGCTTTTCATGGGCCTTTGCCATTGCCACTCCCTACTCTTCCTCCATTTCATTGATGCCTGCACAGGCCTGAGAGTCCTTACTACACATGGCTTTACATTGGCCTTTGCCAGTGCCACACCCTACTCTTTCTCCATTGCATTGATGACTGCACATGCCTGAGAATCCTTACTACACCTGGCTTTTCATTGGCCTTTGCCAGTGCCACTCCCTACTCTTTCTCCATTTCATTGATGACTGCACAGGCCCCAGTATATACTACACCTGGCTTTTCATTGGCCTTTCCCAGTGCCTCTCCCATTCCTTCTCCATTCCATTGATGACTGCATAGGCCCGAGTCCTTCATACACCTGGCTTTTCAATGACCTTTGCCAGTGCCACTCCCTACTCTTTCTCCATTTCATTGAATACTGCACACACCTGAGAGTCCTTACTACACCTGGCTTTTCAATGACTTTTGTCAGGACCACTCCCTACTCTTTCTCCATTCCATTGATGACAGCATAGGCCTGAGAGTCCTTAATACTCCTGGCTTTTAAATGACCTTTGCCAGTGCCACTCCCTACAATTTCTCCATTCCATTGATGACTGCACCGGCCTGAGAGTCCTTAATACACCTGGCTATTCATTGTCCTTTGCCAGTGCCTCTCCCTACTCTTTCTCCATTCCATTGATGACAGCATAGGCCTGACAGTCCTTAATACACCTGG
The DNA here is from genome assembly GCF_036971445.1 of Narcine bancroftii. Lineage (NCBI taxonomy): Eukaryota > Metazoa > Chordata > Chondrichthyes > Torpediniformes > Narcinidae > Narcine > Narcine bancroftii. The sequence goes on along the minus strand of NC_091471.1, from coordinate 92,192,609 downwards.
CTCTTCAATAACTTTTGCCACTGCCACTCCCTACTCTTTCTCCATTCCATTGATGACTGCACAGGCCCGAGAGTCCTTACTATACCTGGCTTTTCAATGACCTTTGCCAGTGCCACTCCCTACACTTTCTCCATTCCATTGATGACTGCACAGGCCCGAGTCCTTACTACACCTGGCTTTTCATTGGCCTTTGCCAGTGCCACTCCCTACTCTTTCTCCATTACATTGATGACTGCACAGGCCCGAGTCCTTACTACACCTGGCTTTTCATTGGCCTTTCGCAGTGCCACTCCCTACTCTTTCTCCATCCCATTGATGAATGCACAGGCCCGAGTCCTTACGACACCTGGCTTTTCATGACCTTTGCCAGTGCCACTCCCTACTCTTTCTCCATTCCATTAATGACTGCACACGCTTGAGCGTTTTACTACACCTGGGTTTTCATTGGCCTTTGCCAGTGCCTCTCCCTACTCTTTCTCCATTCCACTGATGACTGCACAGGACTGAGTCCTTACGACATCTGGCTTTTCAATGAGCTTTTCCAGTGCCATTCCCTACTCTTTCTCCATTCCATTGATGACTGCAGAGGCCTGAGAGTCCTTACTACACCTGGCTTTTCAATGACCTTTGCCAGTGCTTCTCCCTACTCTTTCTCCATCCCATTGATGAATGCACAGGCCCGTGTCCTTATGACACCTGGCTTTTCAATGACCTTTGCCAGTGGCACTCCCTACTCTTTCTCCATCACATTGATGACTGCACAGGACCGAGTCCTTACTATACCTGGATTTTCAATGACCTTTGCCAGTGCCACTCCCTACTCTTTCTCCATCCCATTGATGAATGCACAGGCCCGAGTTCTTACGACACCTGGCTTTTCAATGACCTTTGCCAGTGCCACTCCCTACTCTTTCTCCATTACATTGATGACTGCACAGGTCGAGTCCTTACTACACCTGGATTTTCAATGACCTTTGCCAGTGCCACTCCCTACTCTTTTCCATCCCATTGATGAATGCACAGGCGCGAGTTTTTACGACACCTGGCTTTTCAATGACCTTTGCCAGTGCCACTCCCTACTCTTTCTCCATCCCATTGATGAATGCACAGCCCTGAGTCCTTACTACACCTGGCTTTACATTGACCTTTGCCAGTGCCACTCCCTACTCTTCCTCCATTTCATTGATGCCTGCACAGGCCTGAGAATCCTTACTACACCTGGCTTTTCATTGGGCTTTGTCAGTGCCACTCCCTACTCTTTTTCCATTCCAATGATGACTGCACAGACTCGAGTCTTTACTACACCTGGATTTTCATTGGCCTTTGACAGTGCCACACCCTACTCTTTCTCCATTACATTGATGACTGCATAGGCCTGAAACTCCTTACTACACCTGGCTTTTCATTGGCCTTTGCCAGTGCCACTCCCTACTCTTTCTCCATTCCATTAATGACAGCATAGGCCTGAGAGTCCTTAATACACCTGGCTTTTCAATGACCTTTGCCAGTGCCACTCCCTACACGTTCTCAATTCCATTGATGACTGCACAGGCCTGAGAGTCCTTACTACACCTGGCTTTTCATTGACCTTTGCCAGTGCCACTCCCTACTCTTTCTCCATTACATTGATGACTGCACAGCCCTGAGTCCTTACTACACCTGGCTTTTCATTGACCTTTGCCAGTGCCACTCCCTACTCTTTCTACATTCCATTGATGACTGCTCAGGCCCGAGTCCTTATTACACCTGGCTTTTCATGGGCCTTTGCCAGTGCCACACCCTACTCTTTCTCCATTGCATTGATGACTGCACAGGCCTGAGAATCCTTACTACACCTGGCTGTTCATTGGCCTTTGCCAGTGCCACTCCCTACTCTTCCTCCATTTCATTGATGCCTGCACAGGCCTGAGAGTCCTTACTACACCTGGCTTTACATTGGCCTTTGCCAGTGCCACACCCTACTCTTTCTCCATTCCATTGATGACTGCACAGGCCCGAGTCCTTACTACATCTGGCTTTTCATTGACCTTTGCCAGTGCCACTCCTTACTCTTTCTCCATTCCTTTGATGACTGCACAGGCCTGAGAGTCCTTACTACACCTGACTTTTCAATGACCTTTGTCAGAGCCACTCCCTACTCTCTCTTCTTTCCATTGATGATTGCACTGGCCTGAGAGTCCTTACTATACCTGGCTTTTCAATGACCTTTGCCAGTGCCACTCCATACACTTTCTTCATTCCATTGATGACTGCACAGACACGAATCCTTACTACACCTGGCTTTTCATTGGCCTTTGCCAGTGCCACTCCCTACTCTTTCTCCATTCCATTGATGACTGCACAGGCCTGCGTTCTTACTACACCTGGCATTTCATTGACCTTTGCCAGTGCCACTCCCTACTCTTTCTCCATTACATTGATGAATGCACAGGACCGAGTCCTAACTACACCTGGATTTACATTGACCTTTGCCAGTGCTACTCCCTACTCTTTCTGCATCCCATTGATGAATGCACAGGCCCGAGTCCTTATTACACCTGGCTTTTCATGGGCCTTTGCCAGTGCCACTCCCTACTCTTCCTCCATTTCATTGATCCTGCACAGGCCTGAGAGTCCTTACTACACCTGGCTTTACATTGGCCTTTGCCAGTGCCACTCCCTACTCTTTCTCCATTACATTGATGACTGCACAGGCCCGAGTACTTACTTCACCTGGCTTTTCATTGGCCTTTCCCAGTGCCTCTCCCATTCCTTCTCCATTCCATTGATGACTGCAAAGGCCCGAGTCCTTCATACACCTGGCTTTTCAATGAACTTTGCCAGTGCCACTCCCTACATTTTCTCCATCCCATTGATGAACGCACAGGCCCGAGTCCTTACGACACCTGGCTTTTCAATGACCTTTGCCAGTGCCACTCCCTACTCTTTCTCCATTCCATTGAATACTGCACACACCTGAGAGTCCTTACTACACCTGGCTTTTCAATGACTTTTGCCAGGACCACTCCCTACTCTTTCTCCATTCCATTGATGACAGCATAGGCCTGAGAGTCCTTAATACTCCTGGCTTTTAAATGACCTTTGCCAGTGCCACTCCCTACACTTTAACCATTCCATTGATGACTGCACCTGCCTGAGAGTCCTTAATACACCTGGCTATTCATTGGCCTTTGCCAGTGCCACTCCCTACTCTTTCTCCATTCCATTGATGACATCATAGGCATGAGAGTCCTTAATACACCTGGCTCTTCAATAACTTTTGCCAGTGCCACTCCCTACTCTTTTTCCATTCCATTGATGACTGCACAGGATTGAGAGTCCTTAATACACCTGGCTCTTCAATAACTTTTGCCAGTGCCACTCCCTACTCTTTCTCCATTCCATTGACGACTGCACTGGCGTGAGAGTCCTTACTATACCTGGCTTTTCAATGACCTTTGCCAGTGCCACTCCCTACACTTTCTCCATTCCATTGATGACTGCACAGGCCCGAGTCCTTACTACACCTGGCTTTTCATTGGCCTTTGCCAGTGCCACTCCCTACTCTTTCTCCTTTACATTGATGAATGCACAGGACCGAGTCCTTACTACACCTGGATTTACAATGACCTTTGCCAGTGCCACTCCCTACTCTTTCTCCATTATATTGATGACTGCACAGGCCCGAATCCTTACTACACCTGGCTTTTCATTGGCCTTTGCCAGTGCCACTCCCTACACTTTCTCCATTCCATTGATGACTGCACAGGCCTGAGAGTCCTTACTACACCTCGCTTTTCATTGACCTTTGCCAGTGCCACTCCCTACTCTTTCTCCATTACATTGATGACTGCACAGCCCTGAGTCCTTACTACACCTGGCTTTTCATTGACCTTTGCCAGTGCCACTCCCTACTCTTTCTACATTCCATTGATGACTGCTCAGGCCCGAGTCCTTATTACACCTGGCTTTTCATGGGCCTTTGCCAGTGCCACACCCTACTCTTTCTCCATTGCATTGATGACTGCACAGGCCTGAGAATCCTTACTACACCTGGCTGTTCATTGGCCTTTGCCAGTGCCACTCCCTACTCTTCCTCCATTTCATTGATGCCTGCACAGGCCTGAGAGTCCTTACTACACCTGGCTTTACATTGGCCTTTGCCAGTGCCCCACCCTACTCTTTCTCCATTCCATTGATGACTGCACAGGCCCGAGTCCTTACTACATCTGGCTTTTCATTGGGCTTTGTCAGTGCCACTCCCTACTCTTTCTCCATTCCAATGATGACTGCACAGACTCGAGTCTTTACTACACCTGGATTTTCATTGGCCTTTGACAGTGCCACACCCTACTCTTTCTCCATTACATTGATGACTGCATAGGCCTGAAACTCCTTACTACACCTGGCTTTTCATTGGCCTTTGCCAGTGCCACTCCCTACTCTTTCTCCATTCCATTAATGACTGCACACGCTTGAGCGTCCTTACTACACCTGGGTTTTCAATGACCTTTGCCAGGACCACTCCCTACTCTTTCTCCATTCCATTAATGACAGCATAGGCCTGAGAGTCCTTAATACACCTGGCTTTTCAATGACCTTTGCCAGTGCCACTCCCTACACGTTCTCAATTCCATTGATGACTGCACAGGCCTGAGAGTCCTTACTACACCTGGCTTTTCATTGACCTTTGCCAGTGCCACTCCCTACTCTTTCTCCATTACATTGATGACTGCACAGCCCTGAGTCCTTACTACACCTGGCTTTTCATTGACCTTTGCCAGTGCCACTCCCTACTCTTTCTACATTCCATTGATGACTGCTCAGGCCCGAGTCCTTATTACACCTGGCTTTTCATGGGCCTTTGCCAGTGCCACACCCTACTCTTTCTCCATTGCATTGATGACTGCACAGGCCTGAGAATCCTTACTACACCTGGCTGTTCATTGGCCTTTGCCAGTGCCACTCCCTACTCTTCCTCCATTTCATTGATGCCTGCACAGGCCTGAGAGTCCTTACTACACCTGGCTTTACATTGGCCTTTGCCAGTGCCACACCCTACTCTTTCTCCATTCCATTGATGACTGCACAGGCCCGAGTCCTTACTACATCTGGCTTTTCATTGACCTTTGCCAGTGCCACTCCTTACTCTTTCTCCATTCCTTTGATGACTGCACAGGCCTGAGAGTCCTTACTACACCTGACTTTTCAATGACCTTTGTCAGAGCCACTCCCTACTCTCTCTTCTTTCCATTGATGATTGCACTGGCCTGAGAGTCCTTACTATACCTGGCTTTTCAATGACCTTTGCCAGTGCCACTCCATACACTTTCTTCATTCCATTGATGACTGCACAGACACGAATCCTTACTACACCTGGCTTTTCATTGGCCTTTGCCAGTGCCACTCCCTACTCTTTCTCCATTCCATTGATGACTGCACAGGCCTGCGTTCTTACTACACCTGGCATTTCATTGACCTTTGCCAGTGCCACTCCCTACTCTTTCTCCATTACATTGATGAATGCACAGGACCGAGTCCTAACTACACCTGGATTTACATTGACCTTTGCCAGTGCTACTCCCTACTCTTTCTGCATCCCATTGATGAATGCACAGGCCCGAGTCCTTATTACACCTGGCTTTTCATGGGCCTTTGCCAGTGCCACTCCCTACTCTTCCTCCATTTCATTGATCCTGCACAGGCCTGAGAGTCCTTACTACACCTGGCTTTACATTGGCCTTTGCCAGTGCCACTCCCTACTCTTTCTCCATTACATTGATGACTGCACAGGCCCGAGTACTTACTTCACCTGGCTTTTCATTGGCCTTTCCCAGTGCCTCTCCCATTCCTTCTCCATTCCATTGATGACTGCAAAGGCCCGAGTCCTTCATACACCTGGCTTTTCAATGAACTTTGCCAGTGCCACTCCCTACATTTTCTCCATCCCATTGATGAACGCACAGGCCCGAGTCCTTACGACACCTGGCTTTTCAATGACCTTTGCCAGTGCCACTCCCTACTCTTTCTCCATTCCATTGAATACTGCACACACCTGAGAGTCCTTACTACACCTGGCTTTTCAATGACTTTTGCCAGGACCACTCCCTACTCTTTCTCCATTCCATTGATGACAGCATAGGCCTGAGAGTCCTTAATACTCCTGGCTTTTAAATGACCTTTGCCAGTGCCACTCCCTACACTTTAACCATTCCATTGATGACTGCACCTGCCTGAGAGTCCTTAATACACCTGGCTATTCATTGGCCTTTGCCAGTGCCACTCCCTACTCTTTCTCCATTCCATTGATGACAACATAGGCATGAGAGTCCTTAATACACCTGGCTCTTCAATAACTTTTGCCAGTGCCACTCCCTACTCTTTTTCCATTCCATTGATGACTGCACAGGATTGAGAGTCCTTAATACACCTGGCTCTTCAATAACTTTTGCCAGTGCCACTCCCTACTCTTTCTCCATTCCATTGACGACTGCACTGGCGTGAGAGTCCTTACTATACCTGGCTTTTCAATGACCTTTGCCAGTGCCACTCCCTACACTTTCTCCATTCCATTGATGACTGCACAGGCCCGAGTCCTTACTACACCTGGCTTTTCATTGGCCTTTGCCAGTGCCACTCCCTACTCTTTCTCCTTTACATTGATGAATGCACAGGACCGAGTCCTTACTACACCTGGATTTACAATGACCTTTGCCAGTGCCACTCCCTACTCTTTCTCCATTATATTGATGACTGCACAGGCCTGAGAATCCTCACCACACCTGGCTTTTCATTGGCCTTTGCCAGTGCAACTCCCTACTCTTTCTCAATTACATTGATGACTGCACAGGCCCGAATCCTTACTACACCTGGCTTTTCATTGGCCTTTGCCAGTGCCACTCCCTACACTTTCTCCATTCCATTGATGACTGCACAGGCCTGAGAGTCCTTACTACACCTCGCTTTTCATTGACCTTTGCCAGTGCCACTCCCTACTCTTTCTCCATTACATTGATGACTGCACAGCCCTGAGTCCTTACTACACCTGGCTTTTCATTGACCTTTGCCAGTGCCACTCCCTACTCTTTCTACATTCCATTGATGACTGCTCAGGCCCGAGTCCTTATTACACCTGGCTTTTCATGGGCCTTTGCCAGTGCCACACCCTACTCTTTCTCCATTGCATTGATGACTGCACAGGCCTGAGAATCCTTACTACACCTGGCTGTTCATTGGCCTTTGCCAGTGCCACTCCCTACTCTTCCTCCATTTCATTGATGCCTGCACAGGCCTGAGAGTCCTTACTACACCTGGCTTTACATTGGCCTTTGCCAGTGCCCCACCCTACTCTTTCTCCATTCCATTGATGACTGCACAGGCCCGAGTCCTTACTACACCTGGCTTTTCATTGGCCTTTGCCAGTGCCACTCCCTACACTTTCTCCATTCCATTGATGACTGCACAGGCCTGAGAGTCCTTACTACACCTCGCTTTTCATTGACCTTTGCCAGTGCCACTCCCTACTCTTTCTCCATTACATTGATGACTGCACAGCCCTGAGTCCTTACTACACCTGGCTTTTCATTGACCTTTGCCAGTGCCACTCCCTACTCTTTCTACATTCCATTGATGACTGCTCAGGCCCGAGTCCTTATTACACCTGGCTTTTCATGGGCCTTTGCCAGTGCCACACCCTACTCTTTCTCCATTGCATTGATGACTGCACAGGCCTGAGAATCCTTACTACACCTGGCTGTTCATTGGCCTTTGCCAGTGCCACTCCCTACTCTTCCTCCATTTCATTGATGCCTGCACAGGCCTGAGAGTCCTTACTACACCTGGCTTTACATTGGCCTTTGCCAGTGCCCCACCCTACTCTTTCTCCATTCCATTGATGACTGCACAGGCCCGAGTCCTTACTACATCTGGCTTTTCATTGACCTTTGCCAGTGCCACTCCTTACTCTTTCTCCATTCCTTTGATGACTGCACAGGCCTGAGAGTCCTTACTACACCTGACTTTTCAATGACCTTTGTCAGAGCCACTCCCTACGCTCTCTTCTTTCCATTGATGACTGCACAGGCCTGAGAGTCCTTACTATACCTGGCTTTTCAATGACCTTTGCCAGTGCCACTCCATACACTTTCTCCATTCCATTGATGACTGCACAGACCCGAATCCTTACTACACCTGGCTTTTCATTGGCCTTTGCCAGTGCCACTCCCTACTCTTTCTCCATTCCATTGATGACTGCACAGGCCTGAGTTCTTACTACACCTGGCATTTCATTGACCTTTGCCAGTGCCACTCCCTACTCTTTCTCCATTACATTGATGACTGCACAGCCCTGAGTCTTTACTACACCTGGCATTTCATTGACCTTTGCCAGTGACACTCCCTACTCTTTCTCCATTACATTGATGAATGCACAGGACCGAGTCCTAACTACACCTGGATTTACAATGACCTTTGCCAGTGCTACTCCCTACTCTTTCTGCATCCCATTGATGAATGCACAGGCCCGAGTCCTTATTACACCTGGCTTTTCATGGGCCTTTGCCAGTGCCACTCCCTACTCTTCCTCCATTTCATTGATGCCTGCACAGGCCTGAGAGTCCTTACTACACCTGGCTTTACATTGGCCTTTGCCAGTGCCACACCCTACTCTTTCTCCATTGCATTGATGACTGCACAGGCCCGAGAATCCTTACTACACCTGGCTTTTCATTGGCCTTTGCCAGTGCCACTCCCTACTCTTTCTCCATTTCATTGATGACTTCACAGGCCCGAGTACTTACTACACCTGGCTTTTCATTGGCCTTTCCCAGTGCCTCTCCCATTCCTTCTCCATTCCATTGATGACTGCAAAGGCCCGAGTCCTTCATACACCTGGCTTTTCAATGAACTTTGCCAGTGCCACTCCCTACACTTTCTCCATCCCATTGATGAACGCACAGGCCCGAGTCCTTACGACACCTGGCTTTTCAATGACATTTGCCAGTGCCACTCCCTACTCTTTCTCCATTCCATTGAATACTGCACACACCTGAGAGTCCTTACTACACCTGGCTTTTCAATGACTTTTGCCAGGACCACTCCCTACTCTTTCTCCATTCCATTGATGACAGCATAGGCCTGAGAGTCCTTAATACTCCTGGCTTTTAAATGACCTTTGCCAGTGCCACTCCCTGCACTTTCACCATTCCATTGATGACTGCACCGGCCTGAGAGTCCTTAATACACCTGGCTATTCATTGGCCTTTGCCAGTGCCACTCCCTACTCTTTCTCCATTCCATTGATGACAACATAGGCCTGAGAGTCCTTAATACACCTGGCTCTTCAATAACTTTTGCCAGTGCCACTCCCTACTCTTTCTCCATTCCATTGATGACTGCACAGGATTGAGAGTCCTTAATACACCTGGCTCTTCAATAACTTTTGCCAGTGCCACTCCCTACTCTTTCTCCATTACATTGATGAATGCACAGGACCGAGTCCTTACTACACCTGGATTTACAATGACCTTTGCCAGTGCCACTCCCTACTCTTTCTCCATTATATTGATGACTGCACAGGCCTGAGAATCCTCACCACACCTGGCTTTTCATTGGCCTTTGCCAGTGCCACTCCCTACTCTTTCTCAATTACATTGATGACTGCACAGGCCCGAATCCTTACTACACCTGGCTTTTCATTGGCCTTTGCCAGTGCCACTCCCTACTCTTTCTCCATTCCATTGATGACTGCACAGGCCTGAGTTCTTACTACACCTGGCATTTCATTGACCTTTGCCAGTGCCACACCCTACTCTTTCACCATTGCATTGATGACTGCACATGCCTGAGAATCCTTACTACACCTGGCATTTCATTGGCCTTTGCCAGTGCCACTCCCTAATCTTTCTCCATTACATTGATGACTGCACAGGCCCGAGTCCTTACTACACCTGGCTTTACATTGGCCTTTGCCAGTGCCACACCCTACTCTTTCTCCATTCCATTGATGACTGCACAGGCCCGAGTCCTTACTACATCTGGCTTTTCATTGACCTTTGCCAGTGCCACTCCTTACTCTTTCTCCATTCCTTTGATGACTGCACAGGCCTGAGAGTCCTTACTACACCTGACTTTTCAATGACCTTTGTCAGAGCCACTCCCTACTCTCTCTTCTTTCCATTGATGATTGCACTGGCCTGAGAGTCCTTACTATAACTGGCTTTTCAATGACCTTTGCCAGTGCCACTCCATACACTTTCTTCATTCCATTGATGACTGCACAGACCCGAATCCTTACTACACCTGGCTTTTCATTGGCCTTTGCCAGTGCCACTCCCTACTCTTTCTCCATTCCATTGATGACTGCACAGGCCTGCGTTCTTACTACACCTGGCATTTCATTGACCTTTGCCAGTGCCACTCCCTACTCTTTCTCCATTACATTGATGAATGCACAGGACCGAGTCCTAACTACACCTGGATTTACATTGACCTTTGCCAGTGCTACTCCCTACTCTTTCTGCATCCCATTGATGAATGCACAGGCCCGAGTCCTTATTACACCTGGCTTTTCATGGGCCTTTGCCAGTGCCACTCCCTACTCTTCCTCCATTTCATTGATGCCTGCACAGGCCTGAGAGTCCTTACTACACCTGGCTTTACATTGGCCTTTGCCAGTGCCACACCCTACTCTTTCTCCATTGCATTGATGACTGCACAGGCCCGAGAATCCTTACTACACCTGGCTTTTCATTGGCCTTTGCCAGTGCCACTCCCTACTCTTTCTCCATTACATTGATGACTGCACAGGCCCGAGTACTTACTTCACCTGGCTTTTCATTGGCCTTTCCCAGTGCCTCTCCCATTCCTTCTCCATTCCATTGATGACTGCAAAGGCCCGAGTCCTTCATACACCTGGCTTTTCAATGAACTTTGCCAGTGCCACTCCCTACTCTTCCTCCATTTCATTGATGCCTGCACAGGCCTGAGAGTCCTTACTACACCTGGCTTTACATTGGCCTTTGCCAGTGCCCCACCCTACTCTTTCTCCATTCCATTGATGACTGCACAGGCCCGAGTCCTTACTACATCTGGCTTTTCATTGGGCTTTGTCAGTGCCACTCCCTACTCTTTCTCCATTCCAATGATGACTGCACAGACTCGAGTCTTTACTACACCTGGATTTTCATTGGCCTTTGACAGTGCCACACCCTACTCTTTCTCCATTACATTGATGACTGCATAGGCCTGAAACTCCTTACTACACCTGGCTTTTCATTGGCCTTTGCCAGTGCCACTCCCTACTCTTTCTCCATTCCATTAATGACTGCACACGCTTGAGCGTCCTTACTACACCTGGGTTTTCAATGACCTTTGCCAGGACCACTCCCTACTCTTTCTCCATTCCATTAATGACAGCATAGGCCTGAGAGTCCTTAATACACCTGGCTTTTCAATGACCTTTGCCAGTGCCACTCCCTACACGTTCTCAATTCCATTGATGACTGCACAGGCCTGAGAGTCCTTACTACACCTGGCTTTTCATTGACCTTTGCCAGTGCCACTCCCTACTCTTTCTCCATTACATTGATGACTGCACAGCCCTGAGTCCTTACTACACCTGGCTTTTCATTGACCTTTGCCAGTGCCACTCCCTACTCTTTCTACATTCCATTGATGACTGCTCAGGCCCGAGTCCTTATTACACCTGGCTTTTCATGGGCCTTTGCCAGTGCCACACCCTACTCTTTCTCCATTGCATTGATGACTGCACAGGCCTGAGAATCCTTACTACACCTGGCTGTTCATTGGCCTTTGCCAGTGCCACTCCCTACTCTTCCTCCATTTCATTGATGCCTGCACAGGCCTGAGAGTCCTTACTACACCTGGCTTTACATTGGCCTTTGCCAGTGCCACACCCTACTCTTTCTCCATTCCATTGATGACTGCACAGGCCCGAGTCCTTACTACATCTGGCTTTTCATTGACCTTTGCCAGTGCCACTCCTTACTCTTTCTCCATTCCTTTGATGACTGCACAGGCCTGAGAGTCCTTACTACACCTGACTTTTCAATGACCTTTGTCAGAGCCACTCCCTACTCTCTCTTCTTTCCATTGATGATTGCACTGGCCTGAGAGTCCTTACTATACCTGGCTTTTCAATGACCTTTGCCAGTGCCACTCCATACACTTTCTTCATTCCATTGATGACTGCACAGACACGAATCCTTACTACACCTGGCTTTTCATTGGCCTTTGCCAGTGCCACTCCCTACTCTTTCTCCATTCCATTGATGACTGCACAGGCCTGCGTTCTTACTACACCTGGCATTTCATTGACCTTTGCCAGTGCCACTCCCTACTCTTTCTCCATTACATTGATGAATGCACAGGACCGAGTCCTAACTACACCTGGATTTACATTGACCTTTGCCAGTGCTACTCCCTACTCTTTCTGCATCCCATTGATGAATGCACAGGCCCGAGTCCTTATTACACCTGGCTTTTCATGGGCCTTTGCCAGTGCCACTCCCTACTCTTCCTCCATTTCATTGATCCTGCACAGGCCTGAGAGTCCTTACTACACCTGGCTTTACATTGGCCTTTGCCAGTGCCACTCCCTACTCTTTCTCCATTACATTGATGACTGCACAGGCCCGAGTACTTACTTCACCTGGCTTTTCATTGGCCTTTCCCAGTGCCTCTCCCATTCCTTCTCCATTCCATTGATGACTGCAAAGGCCCGAGTCCTTCATACACCTGGCTTTTCAATGAACTTTGCCAGTGCCACTCCCTACATTTTCTCCATCCCATTGATGAACGCACAGGCCCGAGTCCTTACGACACCTGGCTTTTCAATGACCTTTGCCAGTGCCACTCCCTACTCTTTCTCCATTCCATTGAATACTGCACACACCTGAGAGTCCTTACTACACCTGGCTTTTCAATGACTTTTGCCAGGACCACTCCCTACTCTTTCTCCATTCCATTGATGACAGCATAGGCCTGAGAGTCCTTTATACTCCTGGCTTTTAAATGACCTTTGCCAGTGCCACTCCCTACACTTTAACCATTCCATTGATGACTGCACCTGCCTGAGAGTCCTTAATACACCTGGCTATTCATTGGCCTTTGCCAGTGCCACTCCCTACTCTTTCTCCATTCCATTGATGACAACATAGGCATGAGAGTCCTTAATACACCTGGCTCTTCAATAACTTTTGCCAGTGCCACTCCCTACTCTTTTTCCATTCCATTGATGACTGCACAGGATTGAGAGTCCTTAATACACCTGGCTCTTCAATAACTTTTGCCAGTGCCACTCCCTACTCTTTCTCCATTCCATTGACGACTGCACTGGCGTGAGAGTCCTTACTATACCTGGCTTTTCAATGACCTTTGCCAGTGCCACTCCCTACACTTTCTCCATTCCATTGATGACTGCACAGGCCCGAGTCCTTACTACACCTGGCTTTTCATTGGCCTTTGCCAGTGCCACTCCCTACTCTTTCTCCTTTACATTGATGAATGCACAGGACCGAGTCCTTACTACACCTGGATTTACAATGACCTTTGCCAGTGCCACTCCCTACTCTTTCTCCATTATATTGATGACTGCACAGGCCTGAGAATCCTCACCACACCTGGCTTTTCATTGGCCTTTGCCAGTGCAACTCCCTACTCTTTCTCAATTACATTGATGACTGCACAGGCCCGAATCCTTACTACACCTGGCTTTTCATTGGCCTTTGCCAGTGCCACTCCCTACACTTTCTCCATTCCATTGATGACTGCACAGGCCTGAGAGTCCTTACTACACCTCGCTTTTCATTGACCTTTGCCAGTGCCACTCCCTACTCTTTCTCCATTACATTGATGACTGCACAGCCCTGAGTCCTTACTACACCTGGCTTTTCATTGACCTTTGCCAGTGCCACTCCCTACTCTTTCTACATTCCATTGATGACTGCTCAGGCCCGAGTCCTTATTACACCTGGCTTTTCATGGGCCTTTGCCAGTGCCACACCCTACTCTTTCTCCATTGCATTGATGACTGCACAGGCCTGAGAATCCTTACTACACCTGGCTGTTCATTGGCCTTTGCCAGTGCCACTCCCTACTCTTCCTCCATTTCATTGATGCCTGCACAGGCCTGAGAGTCCTTACTACACCTGGCTTTACATTGGCCTTTGCCAGTGCCCCACCCTACTCTTTCTCCATTCCATTGATGACTGCACAGGCCCGAGTCCTTACTACACCTGGCTTTTCATTGGCCTTTGCCAGTGCCACTCCCTACACTTTCTCCATTCCATTGATGACTGCACAGGCCTGAGAGTCCTTACTACACCTCGCTTTTCATTGACCTTTGCCAGTGCCACTCCCTACTCTTTCTCCATTACATTGATGACTGCACAGCCCTGAGTCCTTACTACACCTGGCTTTTCATTGACCTTTGCCAGTGCCACTCCCTACTCTTTCTACATTCCATTGATGACTGCTCAGGCCCGAGTCCTTATTACACCTGGCTTTTCATGGGCCTTTGCCAGTGCCACACCCTACTCTTTCTCCATTGCATTGATGACTGCACAGGCCTGAGAATCCTTACTACACCTGGCTGTTCATTGGCCTTTGCCAGTGCCACTCCCTACTCTTCCTCCATTTCATTGATGCCTGCACAGGCCTGAGAGTCCTTACTACACCTGGCTTTACATTGGCCTTTGCCAGTGCCCCACCCTACTCTTTCTCCATTCCATTGATGACTGCACAGGCCCGAGTCCTTACTACATCTGGCTTTTCATTGACCTTTGCCAGTGCCACTCCTTACTCTTTCTCCATTCCTTTGATGACTGCACAGGCCTGAGAGTCCTTACTACACCTGACTTTTCAATGACCTTTGTCAGAGCCACTCCCTACGCTCTCTTCTTTCCATTGATGACTGCACAGGCCTGAGAGTCCTTACTATACCTGGCTTTTCAATGACCTTTGCCAGTGCCACTCCATACACTTTCTCCATTCCATTGATGACTGCACAGACCCGAATCCTTACTACACCTGGCTTTTCATTGGCCTTTGCCAGTGCCACTCCCTACTCTTTCTCCATTCCATTGATGACTGCACAGGCCTGAGTTCTTACTACACCTGGCATTTCATTGACCTTTGCCAGTGCCACTCCCTACTCTTTCTCCATTACATTGATGACTGCACAGCCCTGAGTCTTTACTACACCTGGCATTTCATTGACCTTTGCCAGTGACACTCCCTACTCTTTCTCCATTACATTGATGAATGCACAGGACCGAGTCCTAACTACACCTGGATTTACAATGACCTTTGCCAGTGCTACTCCCTACTCTTTCTGCATCCCATTGATGAATGCACAGGCCCGAGTCCTTATTACACCTGGCTTTTCATGGGCCTTTGCCAGTGCCACTCCCTACTCTTCCTCCATTTCATTGATGCCTGCACAGGCCTGAGAGTCCTTACTACACCTGGCTTTACATTGGCCTTTGCCAGTGCCACACCCTACTCTTTCTCCATTGCATTGATGACTGCACAGGCCCGAGAATCCTTACTACACCTGGCTTTTCATTGGCCTTTGCCAGTGCCACTCCCTACTCTTTCTCCATTTCATTGATGACTTCACAGGCCCGAGTACTTACTACACCTGGCTTTTCATTGGCCTTTCCCAGTGCCTCTCCCATTCCTTCTCCATTCCATTGATGACTGCAAAGGCCCGAGTCCTTCATACACCTGGCTTTTCAATGAACTTTGCCAGTGCCACTCCCTACACTTTCTCCATCCCATTGATGAACGCACAGGCCCGAGTCCTTACGACACCTGGCTTTTCAATGACATTTGCCAGTGCCACTCCCTACTCTTTCTCCATTCCATTGAATACTGCACACACCTGAGAGTCCTTACTACACCTGGCTTTTCAATGACTTTTGCCAGGACCACTCCCTACTCTTTCTCCATTCCATTGATGACAGCATAGGCCTGAGAGTCCTTAATACTCCTGGCTTTTAAATGACCTTTGCCAGTGCCACTCCCTGCACTTTCACCATTCCATTGATGACTGCACCGGCCTGAGAGTCCTTAATACACCTGGCTATTCATTGGCCTTTGCCAGTGCCACTCCCTACTCTTTCTCCATTCCATTGATGACAACATAGGCCTGAGAGTCCTTAATACACCTGGCTCTTCAATAACTTTTGCCAGTGCCACTCCCTACTCTTTCTCCATTCCATTGATGACTGCACAGGATTGAGAGTCCTTAATACACCTGGCTCTTCAATAACTTTTGCCAGTGCCACTCCCTACTCTTTCTCCATTACATTGATGAATGCACAGGACCGAGTCCTTACTACACCTGGATTTACAATGACCTTTGCCAGTGCCACTCCCTACTCTTTCTCCATTATATTGATGACTGCACAGGCCTGAGAATCCTCACCACACCTGGCTTTTCATTGGCCTTTGCCAGTGCCACTCCCTACTCTTTCTCAATTACATTGATGACTGCACAGGCCCGAATCCTTACTACACCTGGCTTTTCATTGGCCTTTGCCAGTGCCACTCCCTACTCTTTCTCCATTCCATTGATGACTGCACAGGCCTGAGTTCTTACTACACCTGGCATTTCATTGACCTTTGCCAGTGCCACACCCTACTCTTTCACCATTGCATTGATGACTGCACATGCCTGAGAATCCTTACTACACCTGGCATTTCATTGGCCTTTGCCAGTGCCACTCCCTAATCTTTCTCCATTACATTGATGACTGCACAGGCCCGAGTCCTTACTACACCTGGCTTTACATTGGCCTTTGCCAGTGCCACACCCTACTCTTTCTCCATTCCATTGATGACTGCACAGGCCCGAGTCCTTACTACATCTGGCTTTTCATTGACCTTTGCCAGTGCCACTCCTTACTCTTTCTCCATTCCTTTGATGACTGCACAGGCCTGAGAGTCCTTACTACACCTGACTTTTCAATGACCTTTGTCAGAGCCACTCCCTACTCTCTCTTCTTTCCATTGATGATTGCACTGGCCTGAGAGTCCTTACTATAACTGGCTTTTCAATGACCTTTGCCAGTGCCACTCCATACACTTTCTTCATTCCATTGATGACTGCACAGACCCGAATCCTTACTACACCTGGCTTTTCATTGGCCTTTGCCAGTGCCACTCCCTACTCTTTCTCCATTCCATTGATGACTGCACAGGCCTGCGTTCTTACTACACCTGGCATTTCATTGACCTTTGCCAGTGCCACTCCCTACTCTTTCTCCATTACATTGATGAATGCACAGGACCGAGTCCTAACTACACCTGGATTTACATTGACCTTTGCCAGTGCTACTCCCTACTCTTTCTGCATCCCATTGATGAATGCACAGGCCCGAGTCCTTATTACACCTGGCTTTTCATGGGCCTTTGCCAGTGCCACTCCCTACTCTTCCTCCATTTCATTGATGCCTGCACAGGCCTGAGAGTCCTTACTACACCTGGCTTTACATTGGCCTTTGCCAGTGCCACACCCTACTCTTTCTCCATTGCATTGATGACTGCACAGGCCCGAGAATCCTTACTACACCTGGCTTTTCATTGGCCTTTGCCAGTGCCACTCCCTACTCTTTCTCCATTACATTGATGACTGCACAGGCCCGAGTACTTACTTCACCTGGCTTTTCATTGGCCTTTCCCAGTGCCTCTCCCATTCCTTCTCCATTCCATTGATGACTGCAAAGGCCCGAGTCCTTCATACACCTGGCTTTTCAATGAACTTTGCCAGTGCCACTCCCTACATTTTCTCCATCCCATTGATGAACGCACAGGCCCGAGTCCTTACGACACCTGGCTTTTCAATGACCTTTGCCAGTGCCACTCCCTACTCTTTCTCCATTCCATTGAATACTGCACACACCTGAGAGTCCTTACTACACCTGGCTTTTCAATGACTTTTGCCAGGACCACTCCCTACTCTTTCTCCATTCCATTGATGACAGCATAGGCCTGAGAGTCCTTAATACTCCTGGCTTTTAAATGACCTTTGCCAGTGCCACTCCCTACACTTTAACCATTCCATTGATGACTGCACCTGCCTGAGAGTCCTTAATACACCTGGCTATTCATTGGCCTTTGCCAGTGCCACTCCCTACTCTTTCTCCATTCCATTGATGACAACATAGGCATGAGAGTCCTTAATACACCTGGCTCTTCAATAACTTTTGCCAGTGCCACTCCCTACTCTTTTTCCATTCCATTGATGACTGCACAGGATTGAGAGTCCTTAATACACCTGGTTCTTCAATAACTTTTGCCAGTGCCACTCCCTACTCTTTCTCCATTCCATTGACGACTGCACTGGCGTGAGAGTCCTTACTATACCTGGCTTTTCAATGACCTTTGCCAGTGCCACTCCCTACACTTTCTCCATTCCATTGATGACTGCACAGGCCCGAGTCCTTACTACACCTGGCTTTTCATTGGCCTTTGCCAGTGCCACTCCCTACTCTTTCTCCTTTACATTGATGAATGCACAGGACCGAGTCCTTACTACACCTGGATTTACAATGACCTTTGCCAGTGCCACTCCCTACTCTTTCTCCATTATATTGATGACTGCACAGGCCTGAGAATCCTCACCACACCTGGCTTTTCATTGGCCTTTGCCAGTGCCACTCCCTACTCTTTCTCAATTACATTGATGACTGCACAGGCCCGAATCCTTACTACACCTGGCTTTTCATTGGCCTTTGCCAGTGCCACTCCCTACTCTTTCTCCATTCCATTGATGACTGCACAGGCCTGAGTTCTTACTACACCTGGCATTTCATTGACCTTTGCCAGTGCCACACCCTACTCTTTCTCCATTGCATTGATGACTGCACATGCCTGAGAATCCTTACTACACCTGGCTTTTCATTGGCCTTTGCCAGTGCCACTCCCTAATCTTTCTCCATTACATTGATGACTGCACAGGCCCGAGTCCTTACTACACCTGGCTTTACATTGGCCTTTGCCAGTGCCACACCCTACTCTTTCTCCATTCCATTGATGACTGCACAGGCCCGAGTCCTTACTACATCTGGCTTTTCATTGACCTTTGCCAGTGCCACTCCTTACTCTTTCTCCATTCCTTTGATGACTGCACAGGCCTGAGAGTCCTTACTACACCTGACTTTTCAATGACCTTTGTCAGAGCCACTCCCTACTCTCTCTTCTTTCCATTGATGATTGCACTGGCCTGAGAGTCCTTACTATACCTGGCTTTTCAATGACCTTTGCCAGTGCCACTCCATACACTTTCTTCATTCCATTGATGACTGCACAGACCCGAATCCTTACTACACCTGGCTTTTCATTGGCCTTTGCCAGTGCCACTCCCTACTCTTTCTCCATTCCATTGATGACTGCACAGGCCTGCGTTCTTACTACACCTGGCATTTCATTGACCTTTGCCAGTGCCACTCCCTCCTCTTTCTCCATTACATTGATGAATGCACAGGATCGAGTCCTAACTACACCTGGATTTACATTGACCTTTGCCAGTGCTACTCCCTACTCTTTCTGCATCCCATTGATGAATGCACAGGCCCGAGTCCTTATTACACCTGGCTTTTCATGGGCCTTTGCCAGTGCCACTCCCTACTCTTCCTCCATTACATTGATGACTGCACAGGCCCGAGTACTTACTTCACCTGGCTTTTCATTGGCCTTTCCCAGTGCCTCTCCCATTCCTTCTCCATTCCATTGATGACTGCAGAGGCCCGAGTCCTTCATACACCTGGCTTTTCAATGAACTTTGCCAGTGCCACTCCCTACATTTTCTCCATCCCATTGATGAACGCACAGGCCCGAGTCCTTACGACACCTGGCTTTTCAATGACCTTTGCCAGTGCCACTCCCTACTCTTTCTCCATTCCATTGAATACTGCACACACCTGAGAGTCCTTACTACACCTGGCTTTTCAATGACTTTTGCCAGGACCACTCCCTACTCTTTCTCCATTCCATTGATGACAGCATAGGCCTGAGAGTCCTTAATACTCCTGGCTTTTAAATGACCTTTGCCAGTGCCACTCCCTACACTTTAACCATTCCATTGATGACTGCACCTGCCTGAGAGTCCTTAATACACCTGGCTATTCATTGGCCTTTGCCAGTGCCACTCCCTACTCTTTCTCCATTCCATTGATGACAACATAGGCATGAGAGTCCTTAATACACCTGGCTCTTCAATAACTTTTGCCAGTGCCACTCCCTACTCTTTTTCCATTCCATTGATGACTGCACAGGATTGAGAGTCCTTAATACACCTGGCTCTTCAATAACTTTTGCCAGTGCCACTCCCTACTCTTTCTCCATTCCATTGACGACTGCACTGGCGTGAGAGTCCTTACTATACCTGGCTTTTCAATGACCTTTGCCAGTGCCACTCCCTACACTTTCTCCATTCCATTGATGACTGCACAGGCCCGAGTCCTTACTACACCTGGATTTACAATGACCTTTGCCAGTGCCACTCCCTACTCTTTCTCCATTATATTGATGACTGCACAGGCCTGAGAATCCTCACCACACCTGGCTTTTCATTGGCCTTTGCCAGTGCAACTCCCTACTCTTTCTCAATTACATTGATGACTGCACAGGCCCGAATCCTTACTACACCTGGCTTTTCATTGGCCTTTGCCAGTGCCACTCCCTACTCTTTCTCCATTCCATTGATGACTGCACAGGCCTGAGTTCTTACTACACATGGCATTTCATTGACCTTTGCCAGTGGCACTCCCTACTCTTTCTCCATTACATTGATGACTGCACAGCCCTGAGTCCTTACTACACCTGGCTTTTCATTGACCTTTGCCAGTGCCACTCCCTACTCTTTCTACATTCCATTGATGACTGCTCAGGCCCGAGTCCTTATTACACCTGGCTTTTCATTGACCTTTGCCAGTGCCACACCCTACTCTTTCTCCATTGCATTGATGACTGCACAGGCCTGAGAATCCTTACTACACCTGGCTGTTCATTGGCCTTTGCCAGTGCCACTCCCTACTCTTCCTCCATTTCATTGATGCCTGCACAGGCCTGAGAGTCCTTACTACACCTGGCTTTACATTGGCCTTTGCCAGTGCCCCACCCTACTCTTTCTCCATTCCATTGATGACTGCACAGGCCCGAGTCCTTACTACATCTGGCTTTTCATTGACCTTTGCCAGTGCCACTCCTTACTCTTTCTCCATTCCTTTGATGACTGCACAGGCCTGAGAGTCCTTACTACACCTGACTTTTCAATGACCTTTGTCAGAGCCACTCCCTACGCTCTCTTCTTTCCATTGATGACTGCACAGGCCTGAGAGTCCTTACTATACCTGGCTTTTCAATGACCTTTGCCAGTGCCACTCCATACACTTTCTCCATTCCATTGATGACTGCACAGACCCGAATCCTTACTACACCTGGCTTTTCATTGGCCTTTGCCAGTGCCACTCCCTACTCTTTCTCCATTCCATTGATGACTGCACAGGCCTGAGTTCTTACAACACCTGGCATTTCATTGACCTTTGCCAGTGCCACTCCCTACTCTTTCTCCATTACATTGATGACTGCACAGCCCTGAGTCTTTACTACACCTGGCATTTCATTGACCTTTGCCAGTGACACTCCCTACCCTTTCTCCATTACATTGATGAATGCACAGGACCGAGTCCTAACTACACCTGGATTTACAATGACCTTTCCCAGTGCTACTCCCTACTCTTTCTGCATCCCATTGATGAATGCACAGGCCCGAGTCCTTATTACACCTGGCTTTTCATGGGCCTTTGCCAGTGCCACTCCCTACTCTTCCTCCATTTCATTGATGCCTGCACAGGCCTGAGAGTCCTTACTACACCTGGCTTTACATTGGCCTTTGCCAGTGCCACACCCTACTCTTTCTCCATTGCATTGATGACTGCACAGGCCCGAGAATCCTTACTACACCTGGCTTTTCATTGGCCTTTGCCAGTGCCACTCCCTACTCTTTCTCCATTACATTGATGACTGCACAGGCCCGAGTACTTACTACACCTGGCTTTTCATTGGCCTTTCCCAGTGCCTCTCCCATTCCTTCTCCATTCCATTGATGACTGCAAAGGCCCGAGTCCTTCATACACCTGGCTTTTCAATGAACTTTGCCAGTGCCACTCCCTACACTTTCTCCATCCCATTGATGAACGCACAGGCCCGAGTCCTTACGACACCTGGCTTTTCAATGACCTTTGCCAGTGCCACTCCCTACTCTTTCTCCATTCCATTGAATACTGCACACACCTGAGAGTCCTTACTACACCTGGCTTTTCAATGACTTTTGCCAGGACCACTCCCTACTCTTTATCCATTCCATTGATGACAGCATAGGCCTGAGAGTCCTTAATACTCCTGGCTTTTAAATGACCTTTGCCAGTGCCACTCCCTGCACTTTCACCATTCCATTGATGACTGCACCGGCCTGAGAGTCCTTAATACACCTGGCTATTCATTGGCCTTTGCCAGTGCCACTCCCTACTCTTTCTCCATTCCATTGATGACAACATAGGCCTGAGAGTCCTTAATACACCTGGCTCTTCAATAACTTTTGCCAGTGCCACTCCCTACTCTTTCTCCATTCCATTGATGACTGCACAGGATTGAGAGTCCTTAATACACCTGGCTCTTCAATAACTTTTGCCAGTGCCACTCCCTACTCTTTCTCCATTCCATTGACGACTGCACAGGCGTGAGAGTCCTTACTATACCTGGCTTTTCAATGACCTTTGCCAGTGCCACTCCCTACACTTTCTCCATTCCATTGATGACTGCACAGGCCCGAGTCCTTACTACACCTGGCTTTTCATTGGCCTTAGCCAGTGCCACTCCCTACTCTTTCTCCATTACATTGATGAATGCACAGGACCGAGTCTTTACTACACCTGGATTTACAATGACCTTTGCCAGTGCCACTCCCTACTCTTTCTCCATTATATTGATGACTGCACAGGCCTGAGAATCCTCACCACACCTGGCTTTTCATTGGCCTTTGCCAGTGCCACTCCCTACTCTTTCTCAATTACATTGATGACTGCACAGGCCCGAATCCTTACTACACCTGGCTTTTCATTGGCCTTTGCCAGTGCCACTCCCTACTCTTTCTCCATTCCATTGATGACTGCACAGGCCTGAGTTCTTACTACACCTGGCATTTCATTGACCTTTGCCAGTGCCACACCCTACTCTTTCTCCATTGCATTGATGACTGCACATGCCTGAGAATCCTTACTACACCTGGCTTTTCATTGGCCTTTGCCAGTGCCACTCCCTAATCTTTCTCCATTACATTGATGACTGCACAGGCCCGAGTCCTTACTACACCTGGCTTTTCATTGGGCTTTGTCAGTGCCACTCCCTACTCTTTCTCCATTATATTGATGACTGTACAGGCCTGAGAATCCTCACTACACCTGGCTTTTCATTGGCCTTTCCCAGTGCCACTCCCTACTCTTTCTCCATCCCATTGATGAATGCACAGGCCCGAGTCCTTACGACACCTGGCTTTTCAATGACCTTTGCCAGTGCCACTCCCTACTCTTTCTCCATTCCATTAATGACTGCACACGCTTGAGCGTTTTACTACACCTGGGTTTTCATTGGCCTTTGCCAGTGCCACTCCCTACTCTTTCTCCATTCCACTGATGACTGCACAGGACTGAGTCCTTACGACATCTGGCTTTTCAATGAGCTTTTCCAGTGCCTCTCCCTACTCTTTCTCCATTCCATTGATGACTGCAGAGGCCTGAGAGTCCTTACTCCACCTGGCTTTTCAATGACCTTTGCCAGTGCTACTCCCGACTCTTTCTCCATCCCATTGATGAATGCACAGGCCCGTGTCCTTATGACACCTGGCTTTTCAATGACCTTTGCCAGTGGCACTCCCTACTCTTTCTCCATTACATTGATGACTGTACAGGACCGCGTCCTTACTACACCTGGATTTTCAATGACCTTTGCCAGTGCCACTCCCTACTCTTTCTCCATCCCATTGATGAATGCACAGGCCCGAGTTCTTACGACACCTGGCTTTTCAATGACCTTTGCCAGTGCCACTCCCTACTCTTTCTCCATTACATTGATGACTGCACAGGTCCGAGTCCTTACTACACCTGGATTTTCAATGACCTTTGCCAGTGCCACTCCCTACTCTTTTCCATCCCATTGATGAATGCACAGGCCAGAGTTCTTACGACACCTGGCATTTCAATGACCTTTGCCAGTGCCACTCCCTACTCTTTCTCCATCCCATTGATGAATGCACAGCCCTGAGTCCTTACTACACCTGGCTTTACATTGACCTTTGCCAGTGCCACTCGCTACTCTTTCCACATTCCATTGATGACTGCACAGGCCCGAGTCCTTATTACACCTGGCTTTTCATGGGCCTTTGCCAGTGCCACTCCCTACTCTTCCTCCATTTCATTGATGCCTGCACAGGCCTGAGAATCCTTACTACACCTGGCATTTCATTGACCTTTGCCAGTGCCACTCCCTTCTCTTTCTCCATTACATTGATGACTGCAGAGGCCTGAGAGTCCTTACGACACCTGGCTTTTCAATAACCTTTGCCAGTGCCACTCCCTACTCTTTCTCCATTCCAATGATGACTGCACAGACTCGAGTCTTTACTACACCTGGATTTTCATTGGCCTTTGACAGTGCCACACCCTACTCTTTCTCCATTACATTGATGACTGCATAGGCCTGAGACTCCTTACTACACCTGGATTTTCAATGACCTTTGCCAGTGCCACTCTCTACTCTTTCTCCATCCCATTGATGAATGCACAGGCCCGAGTCCTTCATACACCTGGCTTTTCAATGACCTTTGCCAGTGCCACTCCCTACTCTTTCTCCATTCCATTAATGACTGCACACGCTTGAGCGTCCTTACTACACCTGGGTTTTCAATGACCTTTGCCAGGACCACTCCCTACTCTTTCTCCATTCCATTGATGACAGCATAGGCCTGAGAGTCCTTAACACTCCTGGCTTTTCAATGACCTTTGCCAGTGCCACTCCCGACTCTTTCTCCATTACATTGATGACTGCACAGCCCTGAGTCCTTACTACACCTGGCTTTTCATTGACCTTTGCCAGTGCCACTCCCTACTCTTTCTAGATTCCATTGATGTCTGCACAGGCCCGAGTCCTTACTACACCTGGCTTTTCATGGGCCTTTGCCAGTGCCACTCCCTACTCTTCCTCCATTTCATTGATGCCTGCACAGGCCTGAGAGTCCTTACTACACCTGGCTTTACATTGGCCTTTGCCAGTGCCACACCCTACTCTTTCTCCATTGCATTGATGACTGCACATGCCTGAGAATCCTTACTACACCTGGCTTTTCATTGGCCTTTCCCAGTGCCTCACCCATTCTTTCTCCATTCCATTGATGACTGCATAGGCCCGAGTCCTTCATACACCTGGCTTTTCAATGACCTTTGCCAGTGCCACTCCCTACTCTTTCTCCATTTCATTGAATACTGCACACACCTGAGAGTCCTTACTACACCTGGCTTTTCAATGACTTTTGCCAGGACCACTCCCTACTCTTTCTCCATTCCATTGATGACAGCTTAGGCCTGAGAGTCCTTAATACTCCTGGCTTTTAAATGACCTTTGCCAGTGCCACTCCCTACAATTTCTCCATTCCATTGATGACTGAACCGGCCTTAGTGTCCTTAATACACCTGGCTATTCATTGGCCTTTGCCAGTGCCACTTCCTACAATTTCTCCATTCCATTGATGACAGCATAGGCCTGAGAGTCCTTAATACACCTGGCTCTTCAATAACTTTTGCCTGTGCCACTCCCTACTCTTTCTCCATTCCATTGATGACTGCACAGGCCTGAGAGTCCTTACTATAACTGGCTTTTCAATGACCTTTGCCAGTGCCACTCCCTACACTTTCTCCATTCCATTGATGACTGCACAGGCCCGAGTCCTGACTACACCTGGCTTTTCATTGGCCTTTGCCAGTGCCACTCCCTACTCTTTCTCCATTCCATTGATGACTGCACAGCCCTGAGTCCTTACTACACCTGGCATTTCTTTGACCTTTGCCAGTGCCACTCCCTACTCTTTCTCCATTACATTGATGACTGCACAGGCCCAAGTCCTTACTACACGTGGCTTTTCATTGGGCTTTGTCAGTGCCACTCCCTACTCTTTCTCCATTATATTGATGACTGCACAGGCCTGAGAATCCTCACTACACCTGGCTTTTCATTGGCCTTTGCAAGTGGCACTCCCTACTCTTTCACCATTTCATAGATGACTGGACAGGCCCGAGTCCTTACTACACCTGGCTTTTCATTGGCCTTTGCCAGTGCCACTCCCTACTCTTTCTCCATTCCACTGATGACTGCACAGGACTGAGTCCTTACGACATCTGGCTTTTCAATGAGCTTTTCCAGTGCCACTCCCTACTCTTTCTCCATTCCATTGATGAATGCACAGGCCTGAGAGTCCTTACTACACATTGCTTTTCAATAACCTTTGCCAGTGCCACTCCCTACTCTTTCTCCATTCCATTGATGAATGCACAGGTCCGAGTCCTTACTACACCTGGATTTTCAATGACCTTTGCCAGTGCCACTCCCTACTCTTTCTCCATTCCATTGATGAATGCACAGGCCTGAGAGTCCTTACTACACATTTCTTTTCAATGAGCTTTGCCAGTGCCACTCCCTACTCTTTCTAGATTCAATTGATGACTGCACAGGCCCGAGTCCTTATTACAGCTGGCTTTTCATGGGCCTTTGCCATTGCCACTCCCTACTCTTCCTCCATTTCATTGATGCCTGCACAGGCCTGAGAGTCCTTACTACACATGGCTTTACATTGGCCTTTGCCAGTGCCACACCCTACTCTTTCTCCATTGCATTGATGACTGCACATGCCTGAGAATCCTTACTACACCTGGCTTTTCATTGGCCTTTGCCAGTGCCACTCCCTACTCTTTCTCCATTTCATTGATGACTGCACAGGCCCGTGTATTTACTACACCTGGCTTTTCATTGGCCTTTCCCAGTGCCTCTCCCATTCCTTCTCCATTCCATTGATGACTGCATAGGCCCGAGTCCTTCATACACCTGGCTTTTCAATGACCTTTGCCAGTGCCACTCCCTACTCTTTCTCCATTTCATTGAATACTGCACACACCTGAGAGTCCTTACTACACCTGGCTTTTCAATGACTTTTGCCAGGACCACTCCCTACTCTTTCTCCATTCCATTGATGACAGCATAGGCCTGACAGTCCTTAATACACCTGGCTCTTCAATAACTTTTGCCACTGCCACTCCCTACTCTTTCTCCATTCCATTGATGACTGCACAGGCCCGAGTCCTTACTACACCTGGCTTTTCATTGGCCTTTGCCAGTGCCACTCCCTACTCTTTCTCCATTCCATTAATGACTGCACAGCCCTGAGTCCTTACTACACCTGGCATTTCATTGTCCTTTGCCAGTGCCACTCCCTACTCTTTCTCCATTACATTGATGACTGCACAGGCCCGAGTCCTTACTACACCTGGCTTTTCATTGGGCTTTGTCAGTGCCACTCCCTACTCTTTTTCCATTCCATTGATGAATGCACAGGCCTGAGAGTCCTTACTACACATTGCTTTTCAATAACCTTTGCCAGTGCCACTCCCTACTCTTTCTAGATTCCATTGATGTCTGCACAGGCCCGAGTCCTTATTACACCTGGCTTTTCATGGGCCTTTGCCAGTGCCACTCCCTACTCTTCCTCCATTTCATTGATGCCTGCACAGGCCTGAGAGTCCTTACTACACCTGGCTTTACATTGGCCTTTGCCAGTGCCACACCCTACTCTTTCTCCATTGCATTGATGACTGCACATGCCTGAGAATCCTTACTACACCTGGCTTTTCATTGGCCTTTCCCAGTGCCTCACCCATTCTTTCTCCATTCCATTGATGACTGCATAGGCCCGAGTCCTTCATACACCTGGCTTTTCAATGACCTTTGCCAGTGCCACTCCCTACTCTTTCTCCATTTCATTGAATACTGCACACACCTGAGAGTCCTTACTACACCTGGCTTTTCAATGACTTTTGCCAGGACCACTCCCTACTCTTTCTCCATTCCATTGATGACAGCTTAGGCCTGAGAGTCCTTAATACTCCTGGCTTTTAAATGACCTTTGCCAGTGCCACTCCCTACAATTTCTCCATTCCATTGATGACTGAACCGGCCTTAGTGTCCTTAATACACCTGGCTATTCATTGGCCTTTGCCAGTGCCACTTCCTACAATTTCTCCATTCCATTGATGACAGCATAGGCCTGAGAGTCCTTAATACACCTGGCTCTTCAATAACTTTTGCCTGTGCCACTCCCTACTCTTTCTCCATTCCATTGATGACTGCACAGGCCTGAGAGTCCTTACTATAACTGGCTTTTCAATGACCTTTGCCAGTGCCACTCCCTACACTTTCTCCATTCCATTGATGACTGCACAGGCCCGAGTCCTGACTACACCTGGCTTTTCATTGGCCTTTGCCAGTGCCACTCCCTACTCTTTCTCCATTCCATTGATGACTGCACAGCCCTGAGTCCTTACTACACCTGGCATTTCTTTGACCTTTGCCAGTGCCACTCCCTACTCTTTCTCCATTACATTGATGACTGCACAGGCCCAAGTCCTTACTACACGTGGCTTTTCATTGGGCTTTGTCAGTGCCACTCCCTACTCTTTCTCCATTATATTGATGACTGCACAGGCCTGAGAATCCTCACTACACCTGGCTTTTCATTGGCCTTTGCAAGTGGCACTCCCTACTCTTTCACCATTTCATAGATGACTGGACAGGCCCGAGTCCTTACTACACCTGGCTTTTCATTGGCCTTTGCCAGTGCCACTCCCTACTCTTTCTCCATTCCACTGATGACTGCACAGGACTGAGTCCTTACGACATCTGGCTTTTCAATGAGCTTTTCCAGTGCCACTCCCTACTCTTTCTCCATTCCATTGATGAATGCACAGGCCTGAGAGTCCTTACTACACATTGCTTTTCAATAACCTTTGCCAGTGCCACTCCCTACTCTTTCTCCATTCCATTGATGAATGCACAGGTCCGAGTCCTTACTACACCTGGATTTTCAATGACCTTTGCCAGTGCCACTCCCTACTCTTTCTCCATTCCATTGATGAATGCACAGGCCTGAGAGTCCTTACTACACATTTCTTTTCAATGAGCTTTGCCAGTGCCACTCCCTACTCTTTCTAGATTCAATTGATGACTGCACAGGCCCGAGTCCTTATTACAGCTGGCTTTTCATGGGCCTTTGCCATTGCCACTCCCTACTCTTCCTCCATTTCATTGATGCCTGCACAGGCCTGAGAGTCCTTACTACACATGGCTTTACATTGGCCTTTGCCAGTGCCACACCCTACTCTTTCTCCATTGCATTGATGACTGCACATGCCTGAGAATCCTTACTACACCTGGCTTTTCATTGGCCTTTGCCAGTGCCACTCCCTACTCTTTCTCCATTTCATTGATGACTGCACAGGCCCGTGTATTTACTACACCTGGCTTTTCATTGGCCTTTCCCAGTGCCTCTCCCATTCCTTCTCCATTCCATTGATGACTGCATAGGCCCGAGTCCTTCATACACCTGGCTTTTCAATGACCTTTGCCAGTGCCACTCCCTACTCTTTCTCCATTTCATTGAATACTGCACACACCTGAGAGTCCTTACTACACCTGGCTTTTCAATGACTTTTGCCAGGACCACTCCCTACTCTTTCTCCATTCCATTGATGACAGCATAGGCCTGACAGTCCTTAATACACCTGGCTCTTCAATAACTTTTGCCACTGCCACTCCCTACTCTTTCTCCATTCCATTGATGACTGCACAGGCCCGAGTCCTTACTACACCTGGCTTTTCATTGGCCTTTGCCAGTGCCACTCCCTACTCTTTCTCCATTCCATTAATGACTGCACAGCCCTGAGTCCTTACTACACCTGGCATTTCATTGTCCTTTGCCAGTGCCACTCCCTACTCTTTCTCCATTACATTGATGACTGCACAGGCCCGAGTCCTTACTACACCTGGCTTTTCATTGGGCTTTGTCAGTGCCACTCCCTACTCTTTTTCCATTATATTGATGACTGTACAGGCCTGAGAATCCTCACTACACCTGGCTTTTCATTGGCCTTTCCCAGTGCCACTCCCTACTCTTTCTCCATCCCATTGATGAATGCACAGGCCCGAGTCCTTACGACACCTGGCTTTTCAATGACCTTTGCCAGTGCCACTCCCTACTCTTTCTCCATTCCATTAATGACTGCACACGCTTGAGCGTTTTACTACACCTGGGTTTTCATTGGCCTTTGCCAGTGCCACTCCCTACTCTTTCTCCATTCCACTGATGACTGCACAGGACTGAGTCCTTACGACATCTGGCTTTTCAATGAGCTTTTCCAGTGCCACTCCCTACTCTTTCTCCATTCCATTGATGACTGCAGAGGCCTGAGAGTCCTTACTACACCTGGCTTTTCAATGACCTTTGCCAGTGCTACTCCCTACTCTTTCTCCATCCCATTGATGAATGCACAGGCCCGTGTCCTTATGACACCTGGCTTTTCAATGACCTTTGCCAGTGGCACTCCCTACTCTTTCTCCATTACATTGATGACTGCACAGGACCGAGTCCTTACTACACCTGGATTTTCAATGACCTTTGCCAGTGCCACTCCCTACTCTTTCTCCATCCCATTGATGAATGCACAGGCCCGAGTTCTTACGACACCTGGCTTTTCAATGACATTTGCCAGTGCCACTCCCTACTCTTTCTCCATTACATTGATGACTGCACAGGTCCGAGTCCTTACTACACCTGGATTTTCAATGACCTTTGCCAGTGCCACTCCCTACTCTTTTCCATCCCATTGATGAATGCACAGGCCCGAGTTCTTACGACACCTGGCTTTTCAATGACCTTTGCCAGTGCCACTCCCTACTCTTTCTCCATCCCATTGATGAATGCACAGCCCTGAGTCCTTACTACACCTGGCTTTACATTGACCTTTGCCAGTGCCACTCGCTACTCTTTCTACATTCCATTGATGACTGCACAGGCCCGAGTCCTTATTACACCTGGCTTTTCATGGGCCTTTGCCAGTGCCACTCCCTACTCTTCCTCCATTTCATTGATGCCTGCACAGGCCTGAAAATCCTTACTACACCTGGCATTTCATTGACCTTTGCCAGTGCCACTCCCTACTCTTTCTCCATTACATTGATGACTGCACAGGCCCGAGTCCTTACTACACCTGGCTTTTCATTGGGCTTTGTCAGTGCCACTCCCTACTCTTTCTCCATTCCAATGATGACTGCACAGACTCGAGTCTTTACTACACCTGGATTTTCATTGGCCTTTGACAGTGCCACACCCTACTCTTCCTCCATTTCATTGATGCCTGCACAGGCCTGAAAATCCTTACTACACCTGGCATTTCAATGACCTTTGCCAGTGCCACTCCCTACTCTTTCTCCATCCCATTGATGAATGCACAGCCCTGAGTCCTTACTACACCTGGCTTTACATTGACCTTTGCCAGTGCCACTCGCTACTCTTTCTACATTCCATTGATGACTGCACAGGCCCGAGTCCTTATTACACCTGGCTTTTCATGGGCCTTTGCCAGTGCCACTCCCTACTCTTCCTCCATTTCATTGATGCCTGCACAGGCCTGAAAATCCTTACTACACCTGGCATTTCATTGACCTTTGCCAGTGCCACTCCCTACTCTTTCTCCATTACATTGATGACTGCACAGGCCCGAGTCCTTACTACACCTGGCTTTTCATTGGGCTTTGTCAGTGCCACTCCCTACTCTTTCTCCATTCCAATGATGACTGCACAGACTCGAGTCTTTACTACACCTGGATTTTCATTGGCCTTTGACAGTGCCACACCCTACTCTTTCTCCATTACATTGATGACTGCATAGGCCTGAGACTCCTTACTACACCTGGCTTTTCATTGGCCTTTGCCAGTGCCACTCCCTACTCTTTCTCCATTACATTGATGACTGCACAGGACCGAATCCTTACTACACCTGGCTTTTCAATGAACTTTGCCAGTGCCACTCCCTACTCTTTCTCCATTACATTGATGACTGCACAGGACCGAGTCCTTACTACACCTGGATTTTCAATGACCTTTGCCAGTGCCACTCCCTACTCTTTCTCCATCCCATTGATGACTGCACAGGCCCGAGTCCTTACGACACCTGGCTTGTCAATGACCTTTGCCAGTGCCACTCCCTACTCTTTCTCCATTCCATTAATGACTGCACACGCTTGAGCGTCCTTACTACACCTGGGTTTTCAATGACCTTTGCCAGGACCACTCCCTACTCTTTCTCCATTCCATTAATGACAGCATAGGCCTGAGAGTCCTTAATACACCTGGCTTTTCAATGACCTTTGCCAGTGCCACTCCCTACACTTTCTCCATTCCATTGATGACTGCACAGGCCTGAGAGTCCTTACTACACCTCGCTTTTCATTGACCTTTGCCAGTGCCACTCCCTACTCTTTCTCCATTACATTGATGACTGCACAGCCCTGAGTCCTTACTACACCTGGCTTTTCATTGACCTTTGCCAGTGCCACTCCCTACTCTTTCTACATTCCATTGATGACTGCTCAGGCCCGAGTCCTTATTACACCTGGCTTTTCATTGGCCTTTGCCAGTGCCACACCCTACTCTTTCTCCATTGCATTGATGACTGCACAGGCCTGAGAATCCTTACTACACCTGGCTTTTCATTGGCCTTTGCCAGTGCCACTCCCTACTCTTCCTCCATTTCATTGATGCCTGCACAGGCCTGAGAGTCCTTACTACACCTGGCTTTACATTGGCCTTTGCCAGTGCCACACCCTACTCTTTCTCCATTCCATTGATGACTGCACAGGCCCGAGTCCTTACTACATCTGGCTTTTCATTGACCTTTGCCAGTGCCACTCCTTACTCTTTCTCCATTCCATTGATGACTGCACAGGCCTGAGAGTCCTTACTACACCTGACTTTTCAATGACCTTTGTCAGAGCCACTCCCTACTCTCTCTTCTTTCCATTGATGACTGCACAGGCCCGAGTCCTTACTACACCTAGCTTTTCATTGGCCTTTGCTAGTGCCACTCCCTACTCTTTCTCCATTCCATTGATGACTGCACAGGACTGAGAGTCCTTACGACATCTGGCTTTTCAATGAGCTTTTCCAGTGCCTCTCCCTACTCTTTCTCCATTCCATTGATGACTGCAGAGGCCTGAGAGCCCTTACTACACCTGGCTTTTCAATAACCTTTGCCAGTGCCACTCCCTACTCTTTCTCCATTCCATTGATGAATGCACAGGCCTGAGAGTCCTTACTACACATGGCTTTTCAATGACCTTTGCCAGTGCCACTCCCTACTCTTTCTCCATTCCACTGATGACTGCACAGACTCGAGTCTTTACTACACCTGGATTTTCATTGGCCTTTGCCAGTGCCACTCCCTACTCTTTCTCCATTCCATTGATGACTGCACAGGCCTGAGACTCCTTACTACACCTGGCTTTTCATTGGCCTTTGCCAGTGCCACTCCCTACTCTTTCTCCATTACATTGATGACTGCACAGGACCGAGTCCTTACTACACCTGGCTTTTCAATGACCTTTGCCAGTGCCACTCCCTACTCTTTCTCCATTCCATTAATGACTGCACACGCCTGAGAGTCCTTACTACACCTGGGTTTTTAATGACCTTTGCCAGGACCACTCCCTACTTTCTCCATTCCATTGATGACAGCATAGGCCTGAGAGTCCTTAATACACCTGGCTTTTCAATGACCTTTCCCAGTGCCACTCCCTACACTTTCTCCATTCCATTGATGACTGCACAGGCCTGAGAGTCCTTACTACACCTGGCTTTTCATTGGCTTTTGCCAGTGCCACTCCCTACTCTTTGGTCACACTGGGAAAAGACTGTCTGGGGGATCTCATGGGCCCAGGCACGATATCACTGAACCAGTGTATGGAAGAGCTGATCAGAGATGCCTGTGTGTCAGGAGTGAAGTTGGACTACATCCAGCCAAGACTCCTCAAGGAGGACCTGCTCCCTCTCAAAAAGGCTATCGAACTGGTCAGAACTCTGGACTTGGCTCAGCACCAAGCGGTGTCGATCGCGGGCAGAAGTGGGCCAATTGTGTACATTCCACCACGAGGGCCATTAGCCTGGGACTCAATGTCGGGCATCAGTGTCCCGACCATGGCTGCAATCACGCTGACCGCATTGTCAAGATGCAACTTCAGTCGGCAGGCCAAGCACGCGAGACGCCTCTGCCCCGCGAAAGGAGCAATGTGCTCGGGCTGTGGAAAGAGGGGCCACTACCAAAGGGTCTGCAGTTCCCGAATGCATCCAGTGAGCAGTACCGCATGTGTTCCTGAAGAGCTTGCGGCACTGACCATGTGCGCAGTGAGGAGAGGGCCATCTTACTGGCTACCGCTCCCAGCCTTGGTACCTTGGCCTACCGTGCTAGTGACATCAATTCTGACTGCCTTGACTCCACTTCTGGCTTCTCCTTCATCCGATGTTGTGTGGCCAAGATGGAGGTTGCCATCTTGGGCAGGCCTCCCCACCGACGATGACGATGAAGGAACACCACTCCTCGCT
The DNA here is from genome assembly GCF_036971445.1 of Narcine bancroftii. Lineage (NCBI taxonomy): Eukaryota > Metazoa > Chordata > Chondrichthyes > Torpediniformes > Narcinidae > Narcine > Narcine bancroftii. Next base: position 92,157,853 of record NC_091471.1, on the reverse strand, counting down.
TCAGTGACACTAAATCAAGTCGGTCCTCACCTGATCTCAAACTCAATGATGGAGATCGAGGTGAATGGACATAAAATTAACTGTTATTTTGATAGCGTCAGTACAGAAAGCTTCGTACATCCCGATATGGTCCAGAGACTCTCCCTCCCGGTCCGATCCATGACTGGGATGGTTTCAATGGTGACCATGGACCAAGAGACAAGTATCCGGGGGTATTGTGTAGCATCGCGGATGGTGGGGGGAGGAATGTTATAACGACTTTTTGTTATTAATTGTGCCTTGCCTCTGTGTGACGATCCTCCTAGGCCTTGACTTTCAGAGTCAGTTTAGGAGCATGATGATGACATTCGGAGGCTCCCAGTCACAGTTGACGGTTCGCAGCTCTCAGCATTCGGGTGACCATCCCCGACTGGATAGCCGGCCCCTGTTACCGATCTGTGGCCCCAGCACCCAATCTCTGGCACCGTCCAGCAGCATTGGCACTCGGTCCTCAGCGCCATCCAGCAGTCCTGGCACTCAGTCCCTGGCTATGACCTGTGGTCTCACCACCTTGAAGATGCCCCCTCCGTCGCTTTTCGTGAACCTCACCCGGGATTGCAAATCCATCGCCACCAAAAGTTGGCGCTATAGCTCGGAGGATTTGCAATTTATCCGGGTTGAGGTTCAGCGACTCTTGGTGGAGGGGATCATAGCCCTAAGCACTACTTCCTGGAGAGCACAGGTCCTCATGGTCAGAGGGGTGGGCAAGCCCCAGATGTTAATTGACTATAGTCAAACAATCAACTGCTTCATCCAGCTGGATGTGTAACCGCTCCCCCGTATAGCTGACTTGGTCAATAAGGTCACCAAATACAGAAATTTTTTGACTATTGACTTCAAGTCGGCTTACCACCAACTCCCCCTCCATCCAAGCGATTAAATCTATACTGGATTCGAAGCCGATGGGAAACTCTTCCACTTCCTATGGGTGCCCTTCGGTGTAACTAATGGTGTTTTTGCTTTCCAGAGAGTGATGGACTGGATGGTGGAGGAACACAGGCTGATGGCTACCTCGACAATATCACCATCTGTAGCCATGATCAGCAGGACCACGACACAAACCTCGCCAAGTACTTGCGTAAGGCCAAGTTACTTAACTTGTACATGTGTATGTTCAACACGGAGGGCCTGGCCCTTCTTGGATGCATCGTGGCACATGATGTCATTGCTCCCGACCCTGACCGCATGTGATCACTTCTGGAACTCCCTGTCTTGAACACCTCGAAGATGCTGAAAAGATGCCTAGGGCTGTTCTCGTACTATGCGCAGTGGGTGCCCAACTACACTGATAAGGCCCATCCCCTAATTCGGTCAACCACTTTTCCACTCTCGGTGGAGGCCCAAGCTGCTTTTAATCAGATCTGTGGGGATCTCGCTAAGGCCACGAAGCATGCCGTGGATGAGTCCGTTCCCTTCCAGGTGGAAGCGATGCCTCCAACTTCTCACTGGCTACTACATTAAACCAGGCAGACAGGCCAGTAGCACTTTTTTCCTGCACCCTTCACGGTTCTGAACTCAGGCACTCGTCCATCGAGAAGGAGGCACAAGCGATCATTGAGGTGGTGCACCAATGGTGACACTACCTAACTGGTAAAAGATTTACCCTGTTGACTGACCGGAGGGCAGCGGCCTTCATGTTCAGTGCCAAACAATGGGGTAAAATCAAAAATGACAAGATTCTGAGGTGGAGGATTGAGTTATCCACCAATAACTATGACAAGCTCAACAATTCCCCCAGACATCCTATCCCAAGGGATATGTGTTAGTGCGCATCTCGACCGTCTCCAGGTCCTGCACAACAGTCTGGCCACCTTGGAGTCACGAGGTTCTATTACTTTATCGGGTCAAGGGACCTCCTCTACTCTGTCGAGGATGTCCGGTGCACGACCAGACGCTGCCAAATCTGCGCCAACTGTAAGCCTCAGTTCTACTGGCCAGAGAAGGTACACCTCATCAAGGTCACCCGGCCTTTCGAATGACTCAGTGTCAATTTCAAGGGCCCCCTCCCTACCACAAATATGAACGCTTACTTCCTGACTGTGGTGGACGAATTTGCCAGGTTTCCCTTTGCAATTTCCTGCCCGGATATGACCTCAGCCATGGTTATCAACACCCTAAGCAGTATCTTCACTCTGTTTGGGTATCCAGAGGCATAGCCACAGCAGGACCACCAGAGATAATGGCCAGGTGAAAGGGAGAACGGCACCTTCTGGAAGGTGGTGCTCCTGGCCTTCAGTCCAAAAATTTACCAGTGTCCCGGTGGCAGGACATTTTGCCTGAAGCTCACCATGCTATCCTGTCGTTACTATGCACTGCTACTAACACCACCCGGCATGAATGCCTCTTTGCTTTCCCTAGGAGGTCGGCAAATGGTTCTTCCATCCCCAGGGACGGTTCTCTTTTGGAGGCACGTCAGAGGCCATAAGATGGATCCACTGGTTGAAGCGGTACACCTCATTCATACCAACCCCTAGTAGGCATTTGTGAGGTACCCGGACAGTCACAAGGACACTGTGCCCATACGAGACCTAGCAAAGGCCGGAGATCCCAAGACTGCTGTGCTGGGTGCCGACCACGACATGGACCTGATGATGCCACATCCAAGCATAGCCCTGGAGTCCAAGCCACCTACCCTGCAGCTGAACGTCTAGGCTCCTACGACATATGTAGCTGTGGAGGACCCCCCCCCCGGTACTCTAGGAGTCCACTGTTAGAACCCTAACCCCCACAGTTCCTGCAGCGGATACTCCCCCGTTGGTCCCCTCTTTGGAGGAGCGCTGTACTGAAATGTCAGTTCCCCGGCGGTCCGGCAGACAGAGGAGGCCACCTGTACAGCTCAATCTCTAGCCGGAAGTGGGGTGGGGGGGAGGGGGAGGGTGTCCACCTTTGCAGCCAGTTGTTAATTGTTAATTATTATTGTTCTGCTGCTGTATTTCCTCTGGGTTTTGTTATTACCGGTGGGTTCTTTTTTAAAAAGGTTGGGGGGTGAATGTGGTGATATGACTGTATGCACTGACTGGCCCGCCCTCCGGGTGACTCCCTGCCCTAACTCTTCCCTTGATCCTTCCCATGTGACTCCTTGATATAAAGGTCAAGTCCCCTCTCCTTCCCGCTCATTTTCCTAGCCTAGACCCAGGCCAGCAGTCTCTTGCTCAATAAAGCCTATCATTCCCCTCAGTCTTCTGTCTGCGTCATTATTGGGCTACTGATAGTGCCCAACAACTCTCTCTCTCTCCCCACCTGCAGTGCTCTCATTTTTGCCTCAATCCCAGATGCCCCTCCAGATTCCCTTTACCCATTTTATTCCCCTGCTGCTCCTAGTTTAATCCATACACTACCCAAGCATTGCACTCTCTGCAGCCCCTCCACCAGCTGGTTCCTTTCATATCCCGCCTATTGGCTCCCATCATCACCTTCCTGGCTTATTAGATTCCAGCTTTGGCAGCCTGTGTATCATTTTATTTTGCCCTCCAGCTGCTCTCTCCATCTTCACCCTCCCCTCCCCTCCCCCTGCCTGGCCTCATTTGCCCTTCTCTCTGTCTGCTTCTACCTTTCACTCGCCTGCCCTTTTCTCCAAACTCCACCTCTGCCACCCTCTCCCAGCTCACTCCACCTGTTTGTCCACCTATTACCTGCTTGCCTCTGACTAACCCATCCCCACCTGCTCTTTATACTGGTTAGGCCTGGTGCAGGGCCTCAACCTGAAATGTCAACAATTCCCTCACCTCCCACCACAGATGCTGCCTGATCTGCGGAGTTCCTCCAGCTGTTTGCTCGTTGCTGCAGATTGCAGCATCTGTAGTCTCTTGTGTTTTCAGGCATTGTGAATATTAATTTCATGGACTGTTGGCTTAAATATCACCTATTTCTTCCAAAACCTCTGCGCAGTTAAGTGAAACAGACTTTGGATAGCCTTATTTGATTATTAATTAGAAGATTAAAAAATATGCATATTTTATTCTGTTTTACATAGTTAATATTTTCCGAATATTTTGCCAACTTTATTCTCCCATCCTGAAGTGTATTTTCTCAGCATAATTGTCTAAATGGAAAATGTTTATAATGTGTAATTCTAATCACACCATGACAGAAAGTATATGAAGGCTTTGAAAACATTGCAATAGAGATTTACCTGGATGCTGCCTGAATGAGAGGATAGGAGAGGTTGGACAAACATGAGTTGTTTTCTCTGGAGCATCAGAGGCTGAGGGGGAAATGTGATTTTATGATGAGAGGCCTGGATAGGGAAGACTGCCATAAACTTTTTTTCCCAGGGTAAAACTGTCACAGACCAAAGGACATGTGCTTAAAGAAGGGGAGAGGGGGGAGAAGTTCAAAGGAGATGAGAAGGATAAATATTTTAACAGAGAGGGGTGATTGAGTGGGATGTGCTAAGAGAGTACTGGTGGAAGCAAATACAACAGTGGTGTTTAAAAAGCTTCTGGTAAGACACATGACTCTGCAGGGAATAGAGGGATATATAGTAAAAACACCAAATATTGGAGAAGCTCAGTAGGTCAAACAGTATCTTTTATGTAGAAAAGGTAAAGATACATCACCGATGCTTTAATGGCCTATTAATGGAGCCGATGGTGTTTTTAATTTAAATCCTCCAACTGCGGGGTCTGTGCTCAAGATGACAGTGCCTGTGCTTGTCAATGGCCATGAGGAACTGTAGACTCCGGGGAAGTAGTGACTGGAGTAGGGCACAAGAAATTGGAAGGACACCCTCCCTACTCACCCCCCCCCACCCATAAGAAGAAGAATCAAAGGAGGTAACCCTAGAGGATGGTGAACATGTCTCAGCGGCTGAAGGACTGATAAAGATTGCAGGCAGTCATCGACTTGTGATCAACAGACTAATGGAGCTGGGATTTGTGTGGGTGTTAAGGACAAGAAGGGCTCCTGAAGGGCCCCAGGCCTTCGCGTCAGAGCTTTGGAACTGGAGCTCAGGTTGCTGTGCAGTTACAAAGGTTGCAAGAGCACTGGAGACAAATCCACGAACATTGCGTCTCTGAAGAGACTCACTTTTGCTACACTTCCTCTCTTTCTGTAAGAGGTGTTGGTAATATAATGGTGGGAGGCAGGCATTTTCTGTATCATTACATGACAATAAAGGAATAATAGAGGGATGAATTTTGATTTATCCCTCTTTCTTCCATCTGTGGATAAGATATTCATCCCTCTTTTCATTGTCCTAACTAACTCTGTGTGGACTTGGAACTAAACTAAAAAACATTCATGATATTTCAATGTTATGTGTCCTCTGAATTCCACTGTGGCAATACTTGTTGGAATCATCTAGCAAACTTCCTTCATGTTATTGCTATATGTAATTCACAAACCCATCAATTGAATTTATCAATGAAATTGAATAATAAGATCTTGTAGTGGCTTCTACGGGGTAGAGCTTCTGAATTAATACAAAAACACACGCCAGACTTATCAGCTCAAGACTGATTTATTCAGAGTTTACAGGCTTCTTTTATATACTGCATGTCCCGGGCTCCACAGATCAAGATTGGACATCCTTATGAGATTACTGCTGATCCACAAGACCAGCAGGTTTAAATTGAGCCTTGTGAGTGTCCCGCGCCTTCCAGCAGGAGACTCAGCAGCTCAACATGCTGTTCCTCGGCACTCGGTATCTCTCGCATGCAGGCCATTAGGTGAGTATGCAGACATCCATATTATGGTTCCGCACGCCCACAGAACTGCACCGGCAACAGTTCGCAAGCCCACTCCGCCCACTATATGACTGCTATATCATTCCCCCCCACCCCCAGAATTGTCGCCAGAAATTAAAACACCAGTTGCATATGCCTTAGGCTGGGGGCATTGAATGAGTGCAGTGGGATCCACATGGACAGGCTTGAGTCTGTCTACACTAAACAGCTGCAAATTCCCCCCAATGTCCAAAGTAAACACAACTCCGTCCCTCTTAATTATGCAGAAAGGGCCCTCATATGATAGTTGTAACAGCGCTCCTGGGTCCTGTCTGCATACAAAAACAAAATCAGCATCTAGGAGCTATGGGGGCACATGTTGTTTAGGGATTCCATGCCAGTTGGTAAGAACAGGTTTCCTGCTAGTGATACCACGTTGAAATTACTGAACGACATCCAAGTTATAGTTGGTTCTGAAATGAATGTCCCCTGGAACTGCAAGAACTGTACCATAAACCATCTCTGCAGATGATGCAGACAAATCTTCCTTTGGGGCCATGCGAACTCCCAGTAAAGCCCATGGCAACTCATCGACCCAATTGGGACCGGTGAGTCGGGCCTTAAGTGCGGACTTCAGTTGCTGTTGGACTGTGAATGGTATGCCATGGTGTGGTGCAAGTGCGTGGCACAAAAGCACGCAAAGGCAGACCATAATGCAGAGGTGAATTGTGTTCGTGGTCTGAAGTTATGTGCATTGGGTCACCAAATCTAGTGATCCAATTGTTGATGAATGCCCTAGCACATGTTTCAATGTCACTGGTTGGCAACGGGATGGCCTCTGGCCAGCGCGTGAAACTGTCCACCACTGTTAAAATGTATCTCATGTTTTGAGATACTGACAATGGCCCGACCAGGTCCACATGCACGTGTCAAACCTCCTCCATACCGCTGGCAAAGGCTGAAGAGATTCCTTGGTGGGCCGCTGAATTTTGGCCATCTGGCAGGAGGTGCATGTACATGCCCATTGAGCGACATCTTTTCTTAATCCATGCCATATGCATTTATTTGACATAAGCTTGACTGACATTCTGATGGACAGATGAGACAAGCAGTATATCTGGTCAAGAAGGTGTCGCCTCTATGATGCCGGAATCAATGGTCTAGGGTAGCCCAAAGACGCGTCATAAAGAAAGGTTGGTCCACCCTGTTGTGGTGCCACCCGTTGTATGTCCAGGTTAATAATGGCCGTACTGTAGGCCTGAAGATCAGCGTCTATGGCCTGTGCACTGGCTAATTCAGAAATATCGATTCCACCCTAAATATGATATATAGACGGTCTGGACAACATATCTGCGACGAGATTGTCTTTCCGTGAAACATGATGCACGTTCGTCGTGAATTCTGAAATGTACGATTAGTGATGCTGCTGTCTTGCAGGCCATGGATCCGTTATTTTGCTGAAGGCAAAAATGAGTGGCTTATGATCTGTAAACACAGTGAAATAGCGACCCTCCAAAATATATCAGAAGTGCTATGTGGCTTGGTACAATGCCAACAGTTCCCAATCAAATGCACTATATTTCACTTCCTCTGGCCTTAAATGTCTACTGAAGAAAGAGAGGGGTTGATAATGGCTATTGACGTACTGCTCGAGAACCGCACCCACGGCCGTACTCGAGGCATCAGTGCTCAGTACAGGGTTAGGATGGGCAAGCATTGCTACTTTGGCCAATGCATCTTTGGCAGTCGTAAACGCAACCTTCAACCCTGATGTCCAGGTCACATCCCTGTGCTTGGTGGAGATGATCTGAAACAGTAGTTGAAGAATGTCAGCAGCTGCAGGAATAAACTGGTGATAAAAGTTTATCGTGCCCAAATATTTCTGCAGTCCCTTAAACGTGGTAGGTTTGGAAAAAGTATGGACTGCATTTACCTTGCTGGATAATGGAAATATACAATCGGCCATGGTCTTGTGTCCTAGGAAGTCAATGGTGGATCTGCCAAATTAACATTTGCCAGGGTTGAAGACCGAATTCCTCTAGCTGTTGGAAAAGGGGGTGCACGTGCAGGTGGTAATCTTGCTCAGTTTGACTGGCTATGAGGATGTCATCCAAGTAAATGTAAAATCTCCAAATCCCTGCCTAAAATGTCCATCAGCCACTGGAAGGTTTGAGCAGCATTTTTCAATCCAAACAGCATTCTGAGGAATTCAAAGAAACAAAAAGGGGTAATAATTGCTGTTTTAGGGATATCATCCTTATGGATAGGTATCTGATGATATCCCTTGACCAGATCAACCTTGGAAAAAATGTGGCAATGGTGTAGATTGGCAGCGAAATCCTGAATATGAGGAATTGGGTACCTGCTGTGTGTAATAACATTGTTAAGCCTACGGTAATTGCCACAGGGTCTCCATCCACCTATTTTCTTTGGTACCATGTGTAATGGTGATGCCCAAGGACTATTGGAGTGTTGAATGATACCCAACTCCTCCATTGCCGTAAACTTTGCCTTTGCTTGCAGTAGTTTATCAGGTGGAAGACGACGAGCTCTGACATGAATCAGTGAGCCTGAAGTATCTATGTAATGAGATACACCATGGGCTGTTTTTAAGGCATTGAAATAAGGAGTGAAAATATGGGGAAATTCGTTGAGCAGGGCAGCATAGGCATTCTTGTGCAGTGTATGTATCCCGAGCTGGGAAACACACCCTTTGCTGCATGCCAGTGGGTATGTCTGAAAAGTAGTGGCATGAACCAATTTCCTCCATTTCACACCCACCAGTAAGTTATGGGATTGTAAAAAGTCCACACCCAAAATTGGCTGAGCAATAGAAGCTAAAACACAATTCCAATGGAATGTGGTCCCACCTATTCCAAATGAGATCCCCCTCATGCCAAAGATGGGAATGGTAGTTCCATTTTCTGCTTGAAGAGCCAGGTGTTGTCGATTATGCATTCGTTCAAAATAGGTAGGCAGGAGTAGACTGACCTCAGCACCTGTGGCTACAAGAAACTTGCGCTTACCCGCATTGTCTTGAAGATACAATAGGCCCGTATTTGTGCCAGCTGCTGAGGCCACTACTGCCAGTCAGCTCTTTTTGTTTACCGTCTTTTTCCTGTAATAGGTACATGGCTGGACACAGTTATGGGCATTTCTTCCCCAACGGCGATGGTAAAAACACCAATCTTGATGCACGTCAGCATGTTCCTCTTTCTTTGATTGAACTGCAGATACAGAAGGCTTATAGGGTACAGGAGATGTATCTTCTGCCAAAACAGGCTGTATTTGAGCAGACTCTTGCGTAGGAGTATGATAGAGCCTGTCAGCCTCCCATGTTATGTCATGGGGACGGCAGAAATCTATGCTAACGATGGGTATGGCAACACGAGCTGGGTGATTTGATGGGAATAGGGTCTCAAAGATCAGGCAATGAGAATGACCATCTGCGAATGCAAGCATTTCATTCATTAGGTCCAGTGGATTCCTTTCATGCAGGCCTTCCATATTCAAAAGCCACATGCCGCACTCATGTCTTGTCAATTCCAGTGTATCCATGAGAAACTGGCAGAATCTAGTGTACTGGTTTTCTGCTGGGGGATTGGCAATAAATTTGCTAACTCAAGATGGGGTAGCGGTGTCCAATGCACCTACAACATGCCAGAACCTTGTGTCCTCCGTCGTTATGCCCCGAAGGCGAAACTGGGTTTCAGCCTGTATCAGCCAAACCTGAGGTTGATGGGTCCATAAAGGAGGCAAGTGAAAACACACTGTGTTAACTGCCACCGTGGTGGCAGCTGCCGTTGCTGTAGCTGCATCTATTATGACTGTAGACTCAAGCTTCGGCTGAATCTAGCAGTCAGGGTCACCAGTTGTAGCAGCTACTACCGTAGAGCTACTAAAATAATGCAAAAACACACACCAGACTAGTCAACTCAAGACTGATTTATTCAGGGTTTACAGGCTTCTTTTATATACTGCATGTCCTGGGCTCCAGGGGACAAGGTGGGACGTCACTATGGGCTTGCTGCTGATCCACGGGACCAGCAGGTTTAAATTGAGCCTTGCGAGTGCCCCACACCTTCTGGTAGGTCAATTGCTCGACATTCCATTCCTTGGCACTCGGTCTCTCTCGCGTGCAGTCCATTAGGTGAGTATGCAGGCATCCATATTATGGTTCCGCACGCCCGCAGAACTGCGCCGGCGACAGTTCGCGTTACTGTGCTGTGCGCCTGCTTGGCCCGCTATACAGCCACTACAATCTTTTACATCAGCTTGAATAATACATTTCAGGAAAGTTGCCCTCAGTGCAACTTGATTTTTAATCTGACTGTTGCCTTAATTTGCAGATTGTGTTTTAGCAACAAATATTAATTCTTTGAGGATTAGTTAAAAATGTTGATATCATGAGTATCTTAATTATTTTTCACAAATGAGGGAAAATGACTTGTGCAGTACACAGACGTGCTGGAGAAACTCAACAGGTCATGAAGCGCTCATAGGAAGTAAAAGGCAGTTGGCGGTTTGTGCTTGAGCCCTTCATCAGGAAATCAGCTGGACGTCTGAATATAAAGTTTGGGTGGGAGGAGGATGGGGGTGAAGGAGAAGAGGGAAAAAGGAAATGAGGAGAGGAAGGAAGAAGGGAAATATGGAGGAGCACAGGCTAACATGTAAGAGGTAATAGATGGAATCAGGTGAGTTTTTCTGAATCAAGAAATAAATAAAAAAGAGATAATCTTGTGTGGCACAACTCATGATGCTGCATGGCCTTGAGTTCCTCTGGTGTTTTATCTATAATGATTAACTGCTTCCTGTAAAATGTGATCTGACTCAGATGAACAAATAAATTGTGTGCAGTGACACTTTGCACAACTTTAAATTCACATCAGGAAACCATGGATTAAATTCTCAATGTCACAACATTTCGGAAGTATCTGGCCAAGCCATTAATTCACAAAGGGCTAGTAGACTGTGGTCAAAGAGAAGGTAAATGGGGATTAGGATAGACAGGTATGTGGTAGGAGGTATGATGGATTGGGGAGGGGGTGGGTGTCTGTTCCATTGCTGGGGTCACTGGGTGCTGTGTTGTATCTTTGAAGATGCTGCTTCTTGCATTGGATGTTGAAATGAGATTGGCTCTTATTCATCATTATGAAAGATGTTTGAAAAAATGAGAGCAACATTAATCTTAGGATTGGAAGAGAGTCCTACAGAATCTAATACATAAAAAAATTCTAATTTTCATGAACCAAACAATGTTCCACTTAAGATTATATCTGTGTGAGTAAAAGTTGAGGTAAGATTTAGTTACCAAAGATTTAGATGTGTGAAACAGTCCACAAAAGGAATAGATCTAATTGTATGTGTTCAAAAGTGGAGAGCATTCCATTCTCCAGTCTAGTGTAAACCACATGAAGGGATTGTGTTTAAATATTTTTTCAAGGGAATAAGGGTAAACATTCTGCCCATTAAAGTGTTCTTTAAAAGATCACCTCCCCACACTACAACCCCATGACTCCACTCTCCAGAATTAACCCATCAGTAGGGTTCTTTGCACCTCTACTATTTCTACCAGTCAACCCAGTATTACTCTCATTTGAATATATGATTCACCTCCCCACACTACAACCCCATGACTCCACTCTCCAGAATTAACCCATCAGTAGGGTTCTTTGCACCTCTACTATTTCTACCAGTCAACCCAGCATTACTCTCATTTGAATATATGATTCACCTCCCCACACTACAACCCCATGACTCCACTCTCCAGAATTAACCCATCAGTAGGGTTCTTTGCACCTCTACTATTTCTACCAGTCAACCCAGTATTACTCTCATTTGAATATATGATTCACCTCCCCACACTACAACCCCATGACTCCACTCTCCAGAATTAACCCATCAGTAGGGTTCTTTGCACCTCTACTATTTCTACCAGTCAACCCAGCATTACTCTCATTTGAATATATGATTCACCTCCCCATACTACAACCCCATGACTCCACTCTCCAGAATTAACCCATCAGTAGGGTTCTTTGCACCTCTACTATTTCTACCAGTCAACCCAGCATTACTCTCATTTGAATATATGATTCACCTCCCCACACTACAACCCCATGACTCCACTCTCCAGAATTAACCCATCAGTAGGGTTCTTTGCACCTCTACTATTTCTACCAGTCAACCCAGCATTACTCTCATTTGAATATATGATTGCATACAGCACAAAAATAGTTCCTTTAGCCCAACTCATCCATGCTGATCAGGTTTTCTTCATGAGCTATACAAGAGGCTAAAAATAAATTGGAGGAACAACACCGTCTACTTTGTGATTCCAGCACTTAGTGCATTGGTACTGTCTGTTAGTGTTTGGCCCATATCCTTCAATAACTTTCCTATCCAAGTGTTCTAAATGAAAAAGAAGAGTTGTTCCATGTGCTACCTTGTCTTCCCACTGAGAATACAAGTCTTATCTGGAGTTGAGGTGTTACTAATAGTGGCATTGCCACCTGTAATAATATATAACATTTATGTAGCAAAGAGGACATGTAGTTGACAGTTGTTCTCCAAACTGGCAGGACAAGAATCTTTTCGGGTTTATTTTATATCACTCTTTTGATCTTTGGAAAGTCTTTTAGGTTGATTGTGCTGGCAGACGTGAACTTGGCAGGATTTCAGCAACTTCTTGAAAGACGAAGCCCAATGGAGGTGTTTTGTGTGTTAAGTTAGAACAACACCTCTGTTCAGGAGGCATGATGGCTCATTCCTGATGACTGCTGGATCGAATCGCTGATGTTGCACCATAGCGCAGAGTGTTAGGGCTGTTCATGCACACCTCAGGTGTCCCAGGATTGACTCTGAACTCTAATGCACTAAGCATGGAGTTTGCATATTTTCACCATGACTGGACATTTCCCATGGATGACAAGACAAGTCATCCCAAAGTCATGCGGGTAGGTTGGATGACTGCTGTAAGTTTCCCCTGGTATAGCTGGAGGCAGGAGAATCAGTGTGCAGTTAATGATCATGTGTGAGACAATGGGTTACAGGGAAATGAGAGGAAGAATGGGACCATATTAACATGAAGTTGTTACCATTCGAGTTCATGCACAGCAGCAAGGCTTGAATGACCAGTGTCTCTGGTTTGTCTCTGGTGTCCACGCTCATTTGCATAAGCAAAAGCTAGAACCCAATGCTTTCCTTTTGCTTGGCAACTGTCCCGCCCACTTGCCAGCTGCAACCTATAAGGTCACGACAGAAAGATCTGAGTTTCTTATCTCCCAAAGAACACTACATCTAAGATCCATCCCCAAATAATCAGGGGATCATCTCTGAGTTGAAGCAGAATTACAAGTGTGAATTAATTTGTAGAATTGTAGATGAATCAACAACACTGGAAGACTAACTGAAAAGCATAAATGTTAAAGTTTGCCACTTAGGTGGGAAGGGCTGGGCAGCAGTCAGGTCCTAATGTGTGCTTTCCAAAGCCTAAATGCTGTTTAGACTCACAACCCAACTCAAAGGCCAGTGAGATTGACCCTCTGTATTCACCCTGTGGAGAGTGGCTGTATGTATGAGTGAATGGTGACTCAGAGCATAAGTCATGTCCACTAGGATCTGAACCAATACTTTACATAGATAACCCCCCCCCCCACCCCATCAAAATAGTCTTCATCAAGGATAAATATCTTGCTATGTACTTCCAGCAATTTCTGTTCCAAACTAGGTGGTTGATGTTTTATTTAAATCAGACTTACTGAAAAAAATAAATGCAATTCTTCTTCAGACTTTGTAAATATGCAGTGTTGGAAGCCACGCTTTATAATACATGTTAAGCTATTCATTCTTGGTAGATTAAAAATTGCATTAAATCAGTCTAAAGCATATTATTCTGAGATATTTATGTAATATTGGATGTAATATTAAAATCTATTTCGTGTGGAAACTCAACATCAATAACTTGCAAACATCCTGCACTAAATTAAAAATTCTTTGCCTCTGGTAGGGAAGTAATATATCTAACCTGGTTTGTGTGTGATTGACAGTGCAAACTGCTCTCTTGGAAATTTAAGTTCATACCAGTACAAACTAATTATTCGACTGGCTTGAACTAGTCTTGACTGGTACATGATAACACATGCTAGGAATACTAAGTAAGATGGGTAAATTGGACCATTATAAGGGAACAATACAGCATTTCCATTTTAAAATATCATTTTAAGCAGATTCTACTGCTCTTAATTGGAGAGGCTAATATGAAAGCTTGATCATATCATTCACAAAAGCTCCAATTATGCTTCTTTTAATTCCCAAAAAGAAAAAGCTATTGATCTTGAATGTGGTTGGGAAGGTGAGTGGCATCAAAACCTGGGCCAAATATTCTGGGTAGTCACTAAAATATTCAGTGAGGAGTGCTTTTTTAACCTAGTGAATAATTAATACCTGGAATATATTAAAATAGAGAGTAGTTGAAGCCAAACAAAGTAGAGATGTAATTAAGATAATTACATGGGGAACAGTGGAATAGAAGGATGTAATGGTAGGTTGAGATGAAGTGAGGTGACATTGGCTTGTGTGGACCATAAAACTAGGGATAGAATAGTTAGGATTATGACTTGTTTCTTTGTTATATATCCAATGTCATCTTGACATTAATCCTTTCTCTGGTCACAACTTGGCATGAAGCAGTATTACGTAGTTTCCTTAGGGTTTCATCTATTTGTTGCTAAACCTGGAGCAGAACACTCCCTGAACAGAGTGAATCTATAACATATTATATTAGGACATGTTAAGATGTCTCTGTCTTGTCCCAGTGCTAATTTAGGCTGCTCAGAATAAAGATCTAAAGTGCTATTTTTGCACTCCTTTCAAAAGAACATTGGTGCTGAGAGACTTACATAATATTCATTTTACAAAGTGTAGGGCTCATTGTCAGACTGTTGGCATTAATTGGATGTTCTACAGAAAGGTATACAGCAGCCTAACTGGAAGTTGTGAGGCTTGTCTTTAGCTCACAATTAGAACCAGTCTATATAAAGCACAGCATATTAGTACAGAAATAAAAATAGAAAATTTGAGTTAAGCAAGAACTATGGAGAGAGAAAAAATAAAGAAACATTTTAAGTCACGACTTTTTATCAGAACTGTGATAAGTTTACCGTTGCAAAGAAAATGGGAGGGTAGTTAGAGAAAACAAAAGCAAGGTCTGTGATAGGAAATCCTGAGTGACACATATAAGATATAGTTTGTTTCTAATATTTACACCTCCACCTGATGTAGCTTTTCCTTTTCCTCTTTTGGAATAGCCTTAAATATCTACATTTCTCCTGGCATCAACCCCCTCCACTTGGGCTGCATTTATTAGATTTCACTTTATCTCCACCTTAAACCTTTTGTTTTGGTCTCTCACCTCACCTTCCTCCCCATCTGCAACTTACAGAAGGAAAAATGCAGATAAACAGCAGCGTCTGCATAGAGAATAACAGAATTAAGGTTTCATGTTGAAGATCTTTCATTAGATCAGGAATATTAATTGTTTTTCTCTTTCTCCTCTTTCTCCCAGTGCTGCCTGACCTGCTGAGTATTTCCAGTGTCTCTGTTTTTATTTCAGATTTCCAGCATCTGTAGTATTTTGCTTCTGGAGATTGGACTTAAAGATGATTTTGCCATCACAAAAGAGGTGTAAGTGCTACAAGACTCTCACCACCAGGTTCAGGAACAGCTGCTACACTCCATCATCAGACTCCTCAATGACAAACTCAATCAGAGATTCATTTAAGAACTCTTATTTGGGCACTTCATTGACTTTTTTATTCTCTCTATATTGCACAGTCAGTTTGTTTATATTCATTATCTGTTTACAGGTCTTTATTTGTTTAAAAGTTTTTTTTTCTCTACCAATAAATGATAATTCTACTTCACCCACAGAAAAACAAATCTCAAGATTGCTTGTGATGTCATGTATGTACTCTGACAATAAACTGAAATCTGAAGTGAGGTCTTCATAAGATCATAAGATCACAAGACAAAGGAACAGAAATAGGCCACTAGGCCCATTGAGTCTGTTCCATAAATCTACACTAGTTCCAGTTTCCGGCCTTTTCCCCATATTCCTTGATACCCTCACTAATGAGATACTTGTCTATTTCTTGTTTAAATACTTCCAGTGATCTGGCTTCCACTGCTGTATGCAGCAGAGAGCTCCACAGATCCACAACCCTCTGGCTAAAGAAGTTCTTCCTAATCTCTGTTTTATATGGATACCTCTCATTTTCAGACTGACCACTTGTCCTCGATTCATTCACCAAGGGAAACATCTTACCTGCATTCACCCTATGTAAACCTTTCAAAATACAAAATGTCTCTATGAGATCTCCTCTCATTCTCCTATAGTCCAATGAATACAACCCAAGAGCAGCCAAACGCTCCTCATACATTAGCCCTTGCATTCCGGGAATTGTCCTAGCAAATATCAGCTGCACCCTCTAACAACATCACATCCTTTCTAAGACAGGGGGCCCAAAACTGCATACAGTATTCCAAATGAGGTCTCACCAGTGCCCCATAGAGCCTCATCAACACCTCTTTACTCTTGTACACTATTCCTTTTGAAATGAATGCCAACATAGCATTTGCTTTCTTCACTACCAATTTCACCTGGTCATTAACTTTTAGGTTTCCCTGCACGAGGACACCCAGGTCCCTTTGCACATCCGAGGTCTGAATTTTCACCCCATCCAAATAATATTCTGCCTGTTTATTTTCACTGTTAAAATGTACAACTGTACATAGTTTCTTTATGTTAAATCTCATCTGCCATAATTTTGCCCAGTCTCCTAATCTGTCTATATCCTCCTGCAACTTTACGGTGTCTACTACATTTCCTACTCTGTCACCTATCTTGGTGTCATCCGCAAATTTGGGCACAAAACCATTCATACCACAATCCAAATCATTAATATATATTGTAAACAGCAGTGGTCCCAATACCGACTTCTGCAGAACACTACTAGTTACAGGCAGCCATCCAGAATGGGAACCCTTAATTTCAACCCTTTGCTTCCTACCTATCAGCCACTTTTCTATCCAGTTTAATAACTTCCTTGCAATTCCATGGGCCCTCATCTTATTTAGCAGCCTAATATGTGGCACCTAATCGAAAGCTTTTTGAAAATCTAAATAAATAACATCCACATCCTCTCCTTTGTCTGTCCTACTTGAGATTTCTTAAAAAAAAACTAATAGGTTGGTCAAGCAGTATCTACCCTTTAAAAAAAAAACATGCTGACTTGGACCTATCCTGTCATGCATCTCTAGGTATTTCATCACCAGTGCTTTATAAAGCCTCAACATTACATCCCTGCTCCTGTATTCTATTTCTCTTGAAATGAATGCCAGCATTGCATTTGCCTTCTTCACCACCGACTCAACATGCAAGTTTACTTTTGGGGTATCCCAAGTCCCTTTGTACCTGGGAATTTTTGATTTTCTCTGCCAATTTATTGTGTCAATCAAAGTGCCATTCTTGTAATCTGACTAAGTCCTTCTGCAGCCATCCTATTTCATCAATACTACCTGCTCCTCCACCTGCCCTCGTATCATCTGCATGCGTGTAATAATTGGTTGAAGAAAGATTAGAGGAATGTTGAGGGAAACAATCTAAGCCTAGTAACATCTAAGACGGATGAGAATATGCTAAAGCTATAAACCCTCATCATATTAAAAAGTGTACTTGGATTTGTATTTGATATGTGGCAACTGCAGAGCAAGGAATAGAAAGGAGGATTAAGTTGGATTATAATTTGTTTCTCCAGTGTGTCTTCTCTCTGCTAACTTCAGATAGAAGGTACAGAAGACTGAAGACCAGCACCTCTAAGTGCAAGAAGTTTCTTTCCAACATCTATAAGGATCTTGGGCTGCATTAATTTGTTTACATGCATGTTGAGTCAATTTCTTTTTGCACTACCAATAAGTGGTAATTCTGCCTCGCGCAGAGGAAAAAGAATCTCAGGCTGTTCTAACATAGGCTCGTGGATGTAAGAAAAATAGGTTATTGGTGTAAGGTAGGGAAGGAATAGTTTGTTATGGAGTAGGTTTACTTTGGTCAGCACAACATCATGGTCCAATGGCCCTGTACTGTGCTGTCATGTTCTAAGTATGTTCGCTGCGCTAACATCATAAAAGGACAGTCTGTACTATTAATAAGTCAATTTTTTTGCATTAAGATTTTTTGTTGTATTTATTGTCACTTTTTAATTCAATTAAGTATACTGTTGAAGTTGTTTTTGTAGACTTTTTTTAACAAGGTACGTTAAGCTGTAACAAGGAAGGACTTGGTTGCATATGTATATTGTTTATGTAAATATGACAATAAACTAACTCAGATAGGCTGAACAGCCTCTCCATATTTCTTTACCCTATATTATTCTATTATTACAGAAAGACCACCTTTAATTTACCTGCCAGCTAATTGAAATTTCTTTCTAATGAGGGCAATTGGTTCTGGTGTCCTTGGTGCACTTGCTTAATAACCATTAAAATTAAATGTATAAAGCTCAGGGTTGCCAGTATCCATCCAGTATCTGCACCTTTTTTGGAACAGGATGATCAAACAAGTTGAGATGGGTAGATATGGAGTTTTTTGAGTTGAAAAGTAAAATTTGACTTTAAAAATGTACTGGAGGTTCTTCAGAGGTGATCTGTGATGTTGGAAAGAGTAGTTTGTCTTGCTAAAATCATAGGCCAACTGCTATTACTGATGCTGACCTGCTCATCATTAGAAAAAGCTTCGTTCGCCATTATGACAATTCCTTATTTCAGATATAAGCCCCATCGCAAGAAGTTGTCAGACAATTGGAACCACCAAGCACAGTTTGAAAGCTGCTTAAGCCTTTAGTTCACAAGTATTTCTCTTCCCTGCCTTGCAGACAGACGCCTTTGTGACTGAAGAATTCTGGCTTGGACTTTAACAGTGGGATCCCACGATCTGAGCCTTTACAAATACTGACAAAGCAATTAACCCTCACATTGAGCCTTGTGCTCCATTGTCTTTACAAATGTGTGTACATAACGCACATTGAAGTGGTCAATGTCCTTCCTCATAATGTTACTTTGAACAAAGCAAACTGTATTTGACCTCACAATTGAGTTGCAATTGGGGTGAAACAAAAATGTGTTATTAAAACCTCCAGTTAAGCTTTTCTTTAAGAAAACATGAACAATGACAGAGCTGAAACATGTAGCTTTAAAGCAGAACACTTGCAGGCACAGCCAGGTCCACATTTGAGTTCACTTCACCCTCTCTTCTTAAAATAACTTCCAGTACTGCAGAAGTCTGTAATTTCCACTTTTCAAACCAGACATCTTTATGACATCTGAATGAGGTTGTCAGCTTTGAGGTAGAAATTTCCTTGTGGCATATTTTTAATGAGCTAGCTAATGTGAAATTCCTTTGTTCCCCATTTGAGCAAAGCTTGTTTAAAATAAATGGGTCGACAACATTGCTACAAAGCACACTGAGGAATTTCAGCTCTTTTATGTCAATTAGGACTGAATTATGGGCAGATTTGTACTGTGGACTCACATCTGCCACAGATTGTCCAAATTCATTTCATTTATATCCATCAGAGAGAAGCGGCTTTCATCTCAGCAGCCTGGATAAGATTCAAATCCATGTTTTAGAGGTGAAAGAACAACATTTAAATTCACAGTGCCTTTCAGTCTGCTACATGCAGATAAGACATTATATTTACATTGAAAAGAATCAGTGAATTAACAAGAATTCTAATAAGTAGAAACATTAGTATTCCTTATGGATAAGGAAACACAAATATGCTATCTACAAATATTTTCTACAAACTCATCAACTTCCATAGTTAGCTTGACTACACCTCTTCACACCCTATAAGGATTCCATTCCTTTCTCCTAATTCCTCTGTCTGCATGGCATATGCTCCCAAAATGAGGTCTTCCATTGCAGATCATCCAAGATATCCTCCTTCTTCAAAAAATCATGGCTTCCCCACCTTATCCATCTCTTCTCTATTTCTTGCACATCTGCCCTGGCCTTCTCTGCCCACAGATAGAACAAAACAGAATTCTCCTTCTTCTCCTCTACCACCACACAAGCCTCCTCATCCTCATCCTTCGCAATTTCTGCTACCTGTAATGTGATCCCACCACTAGACACATCTTCCCTTCTCCTCCCCGCCTTCTGCAGTGACCACTCACTCTGTGACTCCCTCATCCACTCAGCCCTTCCCACTAAATGCCCCCATCATACCTACCCATGTGGCTACAGGAAATGCTACACTTGTGCCCTTACCTCCGCCCTCACCATCATTCAGGGCCCTGATCAGTTCTTCCAAGAGAAGCATCACTGCTTGTGAATATTCAGGGATCGTCTACTGCATTTGATGCTTCCGTTGTGGTCTTCTCAACATATGAGAGACTGCACACAGAGTGGGAGATTGTTTCATGGTGCACATTTGCTCTGCCCACATCAAGAGCGGGGATCTCCCAATATCCAGCCACTAAAATACTGCATCCCATTCCTACACCAATGTGTCTATCCATGACCTCATGCACTGTCAAACTGAAGCCACCTGCAAATTGAAGGAACAGCATCTAATATTCAGTCTGGGCACTCTTTGCATTAACATTGACTTCGTTGATTGTTGTTAGGTCCCTCCCCTCTCTCTCTTTCTCTCTCTCTCTCTTCTTCCCTATCCCTATTGTGGTGCACTGAGGCAGCAGCAAGCAAGCACAAAACTCAAAAGACTGTACAACAGGCCTTATTCAGGTAAAAGTCTGAACACCAGTTCATGCTTCGGTGGTTCCCATGTGACTGGCTCAGGATGAGCTGGCTCAGGTCTATATTCGGGTCGGCTGATTGACAGCCAGCCAGGTGGAGTCAGCTGCCTAGGGGATCTATTCAGGTTGGCTGATTGATAGCCGGCCAGGTCATCTTCCTGCGGGTGCAGAGATCGCCCCTGCAGTAGGCTGGTGGTCGTATCACCACACCTGTCCCCTTTCCTCCAACTCTTCACGCCTTTTTCTCCATTCAGAGATCTTCCTCCTCCACCTGAAAAGCTTCTCATCATTTTTTTTGGCCCTCCCATCCATTTCTACCTTTGACCTCTTGCCTGTTGGCCTGTGCTTCTTCCCTGCCTCTTTTTCCCTTCCTCCTCCTATCTCTGACTCTCCTTGCCCCCTTTGGACCACGTTCTCTCCTCATTCTCTTCCTACCCGAACCACGTTCTCTCTTCTCTCTCTCTAGGACACCTGAAAATATAATGTACATGCAATAAAAAAAAGTTCAGTTTTTGGAGGTTTTCGGTTTTTGGAATCAGATAAGGGCCTGTACCGTGATGAAGGGCTCAGGTCTGAAATATTTTTTTCTCTTTGTTTCCCTCAGACACTGTGTGACCCATTGAGTTTTCCAGCACTTTTGTGTATTAAACAAATATACTTCTAAACATTCATTGTTGAACATGTTTTAACATTGCATTGGTAAAATAAAATGCATGAACATTGAAATGGTGGAGAAACATTGAATCTATTTGGTCTCCTTAAAGAACAGGTCAGTTCTCAAAGGAATAGGCTTGTGTAAAAAACAAATTGCTTGACGAGGATTGGTCAATTCAAAAGTTAGCTGCACCCCAAAACCTGTTAATTGAAGGCAGAATGAGTCTTCATTCCAGGCTGAGAAGGAAATATTTGATATCCTGTTTTAAGACATTTAAAAAAAAAACTCTAGAGAGCTACCTCCATTTTTTGTTCCTATTCGACAATATTGAAATGCGATGGGAATAACACATTAGGAAAAAAAGTAGTTGTAAATGTTCATTTAAACTATTAAGAATGAAAATGGTGTTTAGACGCAATGTAAGAAAATGTCGACATTTATCGGACCTGATCACAAGTTGCTGATGTGAAGGATGTTTAGCCTGTTAAACTGCAGTTTTCTGTTTCTGTGCTATGAAAATAAAAGTGTCAGTTACTAACAAATTCGGGAAAGTTGAATATCTTGGTTTGCTTCACCACTATTATTCAATGTGGAATCAAGTCATGGACTCAGCTTTATTGATAGGCACATAAATGATCCTTTGGCTTCTGCAGGGTTTCGATCCAAAATGGTGGCAATTCCTTTTCACCCCACAGATACTGCTTGAGTTGCTGATTTCGTCCAGTAGGTTCTGTTCTTTGCTCTGCATTCAAGCATCTACAAGCTCTTGTGTTACCAGTTCCATCTAACATATACGTGTCCTCCTGAAGGTTCTTACAACTCTTTGACAATCACCAAGGATATTTTTGTTGTTGCACTTTGAGGATATCTACCTGAATTTTAAAGACAAGAACACGAGATATAGGAGGAGAAGTAGGCCAATCGGTCCATCGAGTCTGCTCTGCCAAAAGACCAAAAACAAAATTTCTTTCTGACCCTAAGTATATATCATTCCCACTCCATGCTGAAGCTGAGTAATGACCATTTTCTTTACCTTTTGACCAGCTATCTCAGTGGGGCTTGGCCTCCACTGCTATTAATCTGGAATGACTGATGTTTCAGTTAACTCTTGCTATCATGGGTATCTGCGCCTACTGCTATCAATTACATTTTGATGTCTGTTTTTGCAACAGTGTATCATGCCATTTCCTGTTGCCTAGTTTGACACTGTCTCCCTGTTGTTCTGATGAGAGATGTTCATGCCAAGTGATAGGAAATGATTGATGGGTATTTCAGTCACATCAGTTGAGAACCAGGTGGCAGGGAAGCCTTAAGCTTTCTTTAGCTCCTTGGCTGATTTGTTGCACTCCAGCAGATTATTCAATCATTCAACACTGCTTCGAGAACTTTCTTTAAAATCACATCTTTTAAACCGTTAATTCTTATACTATTTATGCCCTCAGCAGTATAAATTCGGAAAATATTTTGTGTTTGGTAGATAGACAGGAAGTAACATTTGTGACATTCTTGTGCCAAGTAATGACCATCTCTCACAAAGAAGAAATTAAATATCCTAAAGCCGAGCACTCAGCGACACAAGGACCGATTCTTCCCCGCTGCCAACAGATTTCTAAGTAATCAATGAACCAAAGAACTGCCTTACTTTTGATGCATTAATTATTGTTATTATTATTTTATTTCATTTTTTATAGTAATGTCATAAGATGGTTATAATATGTATGTTTACACTACGATGCAGCCAAAAAACACCGAATTTCATAACTTGTTCATGGCAATAAATCCTGATCCTGTCTGAGATAAACCCTGGGACTCATGCGGATTAAACATTTAACAATACCAACTATTCAAATGCTGTGGAAAGGGGACTGGGGTTGGATGTTCTATGCTAAACCTTTTGACTCCCAAGGCATTTTCTTCAACTAAATCTGTGTTGTGGATATGCAGTGGAGTATTCTCCACTTGCCTGCATGGCAGCAGCTCTAACTGTCGTCTAGCAGCTCCACAACAAGAAATCACCTCATCTGCAGTGTTAATAATTGACGCCCTTTATCACTTGTCTATTGTTACTGCAGAGCCATCAAGAGGATGCCCAGCTGCAACTAGCCAAGGCATTTTTAATGGTAGCTCCAAGATTCGTAATATCCAGCAGTGAAAAAAAAATGGGTAACAGGTGCAAGAAAAGATAAATACCTTCATCGTTCATCCAAAACATCACTCTGACTTGTAAATATATTAATGGTCCTTCGTTGTCAGCTGGCCAAAACCCACAATTCTTCACCTTAGAGCTCAGTGAGAATTCATCACACATAGACTACATGTACAGTACCATGAGATTATCTTCATTTCATTTACTGCAGCAGTTTAAGAAGGTGATAGATAATAAATGCTGGCTTTACCAGTGGTGCTCCCATCCTTGAGTGAATAAAAGTGAAATCAGAACAGATTAAAATCCTTAAGGATTTCTTTGCACATCATGCAGTTCTTCCATATTCTTTTTGTTGCATTTTGGTGCATGAATCTGAATAGGATCTGATGCAAATTTAATATTGTCCTTTTGAATTTCGTGGTCTAGAAACACCATATTGTTATGAGTATTTTAATTGTTTGTTAACCTGCATGGTCAGATTTTAATTCTTTATTTACTTGTATCCTAAAATTGGTCCTTTTGCCTTGTTCCAAATCCACTCCCTTTTTTTTTGCTAAGGCATACTGAATTTCTGTATTTTTTTCCTAACAAAATACAATTAATGAAGTAGATATTCAGTTGCCACCTCGCTGTCTGGGCTGAAGTTTTCCCAGGTTCTTCTCAGCATATGTTTCTCCTTCCTCAAAAAAAGTTTGGTCATCTTTAAATTGTACATGGCAGAAGCCAAGGGGGGCATGCAGAAGCATTGCCCCCCAAATAAGTTATTGTGCCCCCCCTCCCCACCCACAGCACTAGTGTGGCTAGTGTTACAAGTTTTCATGCAATGTAAGCAGCTTTTTTGTCTATTGTGACGGAGGGAGGGGGAAATGTGACAGCATATTGGCCTTTATAAATTAAAGTATTGAATAGAGGAGTTGGGATTTTATGGTAAAGTTGTATAAGACATTGGTGAGGTCATATTTGGAGAATTGTATGTAGTTTTGGTCACCTGACTAGAGAAAAGGTATCAATAAGGTATTTACTAAGATATGGCCAAGACTTCAGGTACTGAGTTACAGGGTAAGGTTAAACAGGTTAGGACTTTATTCCATAGAAGTGTAGAAGAATGAGGGGAGATTTGATGGTGGTATTTAAAATCATGAAGGGGATTGACAGAGTAAATGTAGATTGGCTTGTTCCATTGAGGGGAGGTGAGACACAAACCAGAGGACATAGGTTAAGGGTGAAAGGGGAAAGGTTTAAAGGGAACATGAGGGGAACTTCTTCACACAGAGAGTGGTGGGAGTGTGAAACGAGCTGCCAGCTGAAGTTGTGAATGTGGGCTCAATTTTCACATTTAAGAAGAACAAATGATAATATACCAAAAGATCCAACAAAATTCTCTTAAATAATATAAAAGACAAAAAATTAGGACTAAAATTAGACAAAGCCCAAATAAAATTTATTATGATAGCGCGAGCAGTAGCCAAAAAATGTATTATGACAACCTGGAAATGGAAACAAACCTTAAAATACAACAGAGGTATACAGAAATAAACAAGTGTATTCCATTAGAAAAAATTACATACAATCCGAAAGACAAGTGTATATTATTTGAACAAATTTGGGAACCATACATAAAAGATATTGGAGAATGCCAACCACAAACCTCCCTCCATCTCGTAAAACAACAGAAGTATGTGAAAGTAGATGATACAACTTTTCTCCTTTTTTGGTTATTTCTTTGTTTTAAG
Organism: Narcine bancroftii; assembly: GCF_036971445.1. NCBI lineage: Eukaryota > Metazoa > Chordata > Chondrichthyes > Torpediniformes > Narcinidae > Narcine > Narcine bancroftii. The sequence continues at coordinate 92,132,803 of NC_091471.1, read as the reverse complement.
TGTTTTATCATTTATTGATTTTTGATGAGGGTTGGGAAGGGGAGAGAGGAAGTGGGAGAAAAGAAAAAATGTCACTATGCATATGTTGTTGATAATCATTTATGGATGTTGTTATTGATATGGCTCATTGTGCAAAAATTAAAAAAAAATTAAAAAAAGAATTTGGATAAGTACATGAATGGGAGGGGTATGGAGGACTATGGACTGAGTACAGGTCAGTGGGACTAAGCAGAAAAATAGTTCAGAACAGGCTAGGAAAGGGCCTGTTTCTATTCTGTAATGTTCTTCGGTTTTATGGTTACATTCACAGTTTCCATAGTGCAAGGAAAAAATTGACATTACAATAGTGCAGGGAGTCCATAATTAGTATAATGAGGGAAGCATCAAATGCCTGATAGCTGTTAGAAAGAAACTGTTCTTGAACCTTGAGGAGCTCGTCTTCAGGTGTCTGTACCTTCTCACTGTAGGTAGCAGTGAGAAGAGTTTGCGGTCTGGCTGATGGGTGGTCTTTGTCTTATTGAGACAGCACTTCACATGGATAACAAGATATTTTACATTTTATGGTATGAAAGAACATTTTTGTCAATGGGTGATAATGCAAAAGTTGGCCCTATGGTCTTTTTCTATCAACACTAATGCATAATTGGATGCTGCTGCATTTATTTAATGGGGGAAACATACTCTTTTAGTATTGAATGCAAACATGTGATCACTTACATTTTGATAGGATGTAAGGAAACCTTCATGGTATTCTGGGTGAATAAATGAATTGAGGCTAGACAAAAGTACTCGAGATGGCAGAGGCCGACAGCATCGAGTCCACGCTGCTGAAGATCCAGCTGCGCTGGGTGGGTCACGTCTCCAGAATGGAGGACCATCGCCTTCCCAAGATCGTGTTATATGGCGAGCTCTCCACTGGCCACCGTGACAGAGGTGCACCAAAGAAGAGGTAGAAGGACTGCCTAAAGAAATCTCTTGGTGCCTGCCACATTGACCACCGCCAGTGGGCTGATATCACCTCAAACCGTGCATCTTGGCACCTCACAGTTCGGCGGGCTGCAACCTCCTTTGAAGAAGACCGCAGAGCCCACCTCACTGACAAAAGACAAAGGAGGGAAAACCCAACACCCAACCCCAACCAACCAATTTTCCCCTGCAACCGCTGCAACCGTGTCTGCCTGTCCCGCGTCGGACTTGTCAGCCACAATCGAGCCTGCAGCTGACGTGGACATTTACCCCCTCCATAAATCTTTGTCCGCAAAGCCAAGCCAAAGATTACAAATAACTAATGTCAGGGGAACAAATTTGGCACCTCAACCTTTTCAGTCTACGTGTGATTTCAACCCCATTATCTGTAGTTGCTATTATTTCCCTTATGGCAACTGAACTTGACCTATTAGTATTGCATTGCCAACACTTTAATCATCCCCTGAATAATTAAAAATAAAACTAAGCTGTGGCTAGCTGTTCAGGGTGTCATGTAGAAAATTCATGGAAGTTACTTGATGTATGCTACCTTGGAGCAACGCTAAATCTTTCCTTAAAAGAGATGATGTCTCAAGTAAGGACAATTGATCATGATTAGAAAAAAAAATCCTCAACCTCAGGCCCTGATAATAGATCGGATTACAAGTCCTCATATCTTACTGAACTGGAATAGCCATATAAATACATTGATGTCTCAAGCAGGTGGGAGGCAGGAATCATTTATAATCCAGATTATGATTGTGTTGGAGGTCCCTCTACTTGTCTAGATGGTATAGCCACACTCAATGAGGTTGATTCTGAACATGACAAGTAGTCTACTGGGGCAGCACTATATCCAAAACCTCACCGCCTCCTTCATTTGTAAAGTAAGGCTGTAAAATACATCCTGTAGAGATGGTACACTACTGCTGCCAGGCTTGGAGCTCCTGTTGAGGAAACATTGAAGACCAAAGGCTGGTAGTGTGTGGAATCATCTTGAACCTGCGGTTCCTTTCCTAATCATAGGGTCAAAATCCTGAAATTCTCCACTTAATAGTGTTGTGCAAAGATCTTCCAAAAGCAAAATCCTCTGGTTTAAGAAGAATGTTTGCCATTTTCTTCTCAAAGCATGAAATTACAATACATCAATGAACTAATTTTGAAGTAGAACAGTGACTCTTCACATTTGTTTATAGTGTCCCGAAATCTTCCTTGTGATGCTGGTCGGACAAATGTCGTGCTATGGCCACAGAGTAACCAAAGATCAAGAACTACTCTTCTAATTATAAACAAAGGCACCCTTCCCCCTCCCAATCTCACTCTTCAACCTAGTGTTGAAGAGTGAAACATAGGAGTTAGCTTGATGTAGTTAAATAAGAAAATCTGCATATACTGGGGTTGAGTGCAATGCACAAATGTACTGGAGAACCTCAGCAGATCACATAGAGTCTATTGGATGTTGAATGACTCAGCCCCAAAATGTCGACTGCCTTTTATTTCCTATGATTGCTGCATGACCTGCTGAGTTTCTCCAGCACTTTTATGTATTGCATAGGAATTAGCCCAATGCTTTTGGAGGTGTTAGGCTTCCTTGGAGTTAAACTGAAATTTCTATGCAATTGCTATCAATGCGAGATTTCCTAAAAACACGATTGCTTATTTTTAAACATTTATTCTATTTTATATGCTTTAAGATTGGACTTTGTGACCCTAGTAAAATGGGACAAGGTGAGAGAGGTCCATATTAATCTTGGATTCTAAATAACATTATGTTCTGCTAAAGACCCTAAAGACAAGCACTCAGCAGCAAAAGGACAGCTTCTTCCCCGCTGCTGTCAGATTCTGGAATAATCAATGAACCAAAGACACTGCCTTACTTTTCCTGCTCTATTATTGTTATTATATTTTTTTTATAGTAATGTGTATAATAATCTGTACGTTTGCACTAAAACGCTGCTGCAAATAATCAAATTTCATGACTTGTTCATGACAATAAATCCTGATTCTGATACTGATTTAAGATATTCAATGCTGAAAGTGATGTAGAAGCAGTATAAATATGTGGAAGGTATGCAAAATTGTGGCTGAGTAGTCTAAAATGTAGCTGAAATATATACGACTTTGTAAATGGATGCATCATGGACAAAAGCAACGAAGATGTACTGAACTTCAAACACTGGTTCAGTCACAATATAGGCTCTGTGCCAGTTATTGAGTTCTATAGTTTCATGAGGATTGGAAGGCCATAGAAAAGGTGAACAAAAAACATTGCTGGAATGGTCGCGGGGATAAGTTTATTGATGTGGATAGACTAGAGAAACTTGGATTTTTCTCCTCACAATGGGAACGGTTGGGATTTGCTGTGTGTACAAAATAATGAAGGATTTAGATCCAGTGGGGCAGCTAGTGGGTTCAATTGTGGTGCCATCTGTGTGGAGTTTGCACATTCTCATTGTGGGAACTCTTCGAGGTGCTCTGGTTACTTTCCACCTCGTAAAGATGTGAAGGTTGGATAGATTAATTTACTGTTGTAAATTGCCCATAGTGTGGAGGTAAATCTGGAGGAATTGATGGGATAGGGGGAGAATAAAAATGTGATTAGTGTCGGGTTAATATGGTTGGGGGCATAATGGGCAGCACCGCCTAAATGGATGAAAGGACTTGGCTTTGTGGTCTAATTTGATGACAATGAAGTCCAAATAAATCAAGTAAAGAAAACCATTTTCATTGGTGGAATGATTAGGAACCAGAAGATTCAGATTTAAGTTAGTGCAGAAGATGACGTAAGGAAAACTTCTGTCATCAAGTGAAACTCGTATGATCTGGAATGTACTCCGAAAAGGAGTATTGAATATCTTAAATCTGGAACCAGATTGAATTAGGATTTCCAAAAAAGGAATAGGAGTAAATAGGAGTAAAGTACCTAGAAGTAAAGATAAATGTAGTGCTTTAAAGAAGAAGAAAATAGAACACATTGGACTGCCCTGACATGAAACTGGCATGGGTGCAATTAGCATGGAGTTATATTGATTTTAAGTTTAAAATGGATAATATGCCAAGGTTCCCACATAAAAGTGATATATTTTATTTAACGTGTCGTTAAAAATAAATTAAATTAAATAATTTGAAAAAGCAATATTAGATTGAAGTATAATATACTAAAATAATAATTTTTATTTTTAAAATATTAAAAATAATAATAATAAATATAACAATCTAGTGTTCCTGGTCCTGTCATTTTTGACTAAATGTGGTTAGTCCCTTGTAAAATGAAAGCAAAACAAGTTTATTGACTTTAAGGGTCAGACCAAAGTCAGTTCCAGGGACTAATCCAAAACATATCAGGGTGCAGATTAATTGGGTATAAATTGGACTTGTAGACTGAAATGGCCTGTTACCATGCTCTATGTCTACATATGTCTAAATTTAAAATTTAATCGGGACTGAATCTTATTTAATGTCAGTGGGCCAAACCATACAAACTGACTGCTCTCAGCTGTTACAGCGTCAGCAAGTAAGAAGTTTCTGTTCATGTCTCCATGAGATGCAGCTGTGAGTCCATGACAGGAGGCTGAGGTAAGAATTTGGCTGTAATCATGCCAGATCCTTCAGCTATATGCTGGGGTGCACCATGGTACAAATGGCAACACACCGATAATTTCAATGTGGCCCAGTGGCAAAACACTGCAGGCAAGAGAAGCAAACATAACTTTATTTTGATGTTTTCAATTGCTTATTACTTTAATGCATTTAAAATAAATTCAAAATAGATACTTATTTATTTAATTAATTCTAAATGCATAGTTTTGAAATGTCTGTGATGACCAGAGACATTTTAAAACATTTCTAAACCCTTTGACAGTTGTGAGTGATGCCCATCTCTCCACGTCAGGGAACGGTGAGTAGTGCAAGAAGACATTCTGGGCCATATGATCTAGCCGAATGTTTTCTACCTGGACGTAACCATTTCCATTTATTTGCAGTTATTTTTTTTATCCCAGGTTGCCCATTGTAGTTGTTATTGTGTTCTAGCTTCTTTTATAACATAGTCAAAGCTGCAATGGCATCGTGCAGGAGATAATTAAACAGTATAGGACCAGAATAAATCACTTTATGAATCATAGCAGCCAAAAAGGGATGTGCGGCATATATTTTTCATATTGTGCAGTAATATAATCCACTGTGACATCAATAACAACAAAGTGTTTCTTGCATGTATTTGTGGCTGCAGCGACGACAAATTTAAAAATAACATGGAATAATGAAATGGTTTTCAGCCTATCAGGTTCTTAAAGTATTAAAATACAGTCCTCTGGGTTTACTCTTCAGATGAGAATTTCAGCATAAATCCTCCATGATTCCCAAAGGCACGACTATTTATTCAAATGAGCTCTGCCTGATAACGACATGTGGCTGATATAGTAAACTAGACCTGGCAAATCTGTAAATAAGGTGCTAAGACTTTGACCCACTTCAACTACTGAAATACCCTAGGAGACAGATTTTGTTAGGTTGCTGTGTTGGTTAAAATGCTGATTTACTTTTTAAAATTTGTGCACAGGTTGACCAGAAAGCTTTCTGCCATATTTACCATATTACTTATTAACTAAATGATTTCTTTTCCAATCCTTTAATAAAAATCATTTTGAGAATTGTGCTATTTACAGAATGTAATTTTTGGTTTTTTTACAAATGGCTTACTAACCGGAGATAAATTACATTTGTTGCATAAATAAGCAGACTTCAAGATTTATGGCAAGTATAACATTTAAAGAAAGCAAATCGTCTGCAGATCTAACCTGCCTGCAACCAACCTAGCATGCAATCTGCTTCATGCATTGTTTCATTATAATTGTGTGAGAAATCTTTGCAGCTTCATTTGTGAGCTGTGAATTATTAAAATTGTATGTCCTTCAGTGTTGGCTCATCTCAAATCGCAAAATCATTAGGTGATGTGCTTCTAGTTAGCACCTTGGGAAATATTTTAAACACTTCAAGGCAGCATCCTATCATTACCTTCATTGAATTCTTCACTACCAATATCTTGCAGGTTAATACTGACTGGAAACGGAACTGGAGTAACCAAATACACAATGTGGCTACAAGAGCAAGCCCTTCCACTGTCTACAAACCTCAAGTAAGAGTGTGATGGAACACTTACCTGGATGGTGGAGCTTTTAAAATATTCAAGATGCTCAACACCATTCAGGACATAGCAGTGCACTTGATGGAGACCCGTCTACAACCACTCACTCACTTCACCACCAATGCACAGTAACAGTGGTCTTTATCAAGTACAACAACTCCTTTGACAGCAGTTTCCAAATCCATAAGTTCTAAAAGAGAGAACAAGGGAGGCAAAAGCATGTGAATGTCACCACCTGAACGTTGCTTTTGAAGCCACCCATTATCCAGTCATGGAATTACTTTGCTGTTCCTCCTCTGGAGGTCGTGTCAAAATCCCAGAGCTCCTTTCCTAACAGGTAGCTCACCACCCTCTTCTCAGGGGCAAGAAGGAATAGACAGCTAAATGCTGTCTCAATGACTATTTTCCAGTAGCATTCACAACTACTGTAATGAAATACTTTGAAAGGTTGGTCATGGCCAGAATTAACATGTGCCTAACTAAACTACTGAACCAACTGCAATCTGGCTACTGTCGCAATCACTCCATAGAAGATACACTCTACACTCAGCTCTGGATCACCTTGAAAACAGCATCTCATACCTACGGCTGCTCTTCATAGACTACGGCTCAGATTTCAAAACCGTTATTCCCTCAGTGGTGGTCATCAAGGCTCAAACCCTGGAGCTCTGCACACCACCCCCCCCGCAACTGGATCCTTGACTTCCTCATTGGAAACAACATCTCCTCCTCACTGACTATCAACACAGGTGCACCTCAAGAATGCGTGCTTAACCCAGTGCTTTGCTCACTATATAGTGGGTGGCCAGGCACAATTCAAATGCTATCTGCAAATCTGCTGATGGTTCCATGATGAGGAAGCGTTACAGGAGGGAGATAGATCAGCTGGTTTGAGTGGTGTCACAACAGCAACCTTGCTCTCAAAATTAACAAAACATTGGACTCCAGGAGGAAATCAGGAGAACGCTATTCATTCCTCATTGCGCGGACAGCAGTGCAGAGTCAAGACTTCAAATTCCTGGGTGTTAACCTCTTAGAGGATGTTCTGAGCTCTCTCTGATCTTTTGAACCCTACTTGTATTCGCACTAAAGCTTACCATCTGCAAGCCATTGAGCGTTTCCATTGACAACTGGAAGTAACAATGACAGCAGGTGGTGATGCATCTACATGGAGCGAATGTTTCCCTATGGTTCTCCTTGGTGTGCACAACTTTAGTAAAGGTAGATCTTTGGTGTTCAGCAGCAGAGATAGTATATGGCACTACGCTGATCTTCCACAGCGAGTTTTTGAATCCGAGGCCAGGGACAATGCTCTATGATCCAGCAATATATGTTGATTGGCTTTGGGGAAACATGAGATTACTCTGACCTACTCCTTTAAGTCAGGCATAACCTGCAGTGTATGTGCTGAATGATTTACAATATTGAACTCAAGTGTTCCTTTGGCATGATGCTATTTGCCAACCACTTCAGTCCATTTACAATGGTCATTTTCATGTTTTATGATGACATCCGAAGATTTTTGTGATTGACAGGAAATGTTGACTTGGTTTCCATCGACAAGTTGAAGCCGGCGTATATCAACCGTCCATGTTCTGCATTAGGGTCAGAGTCGTAGAACCAGTTTCACCCCTGCCAATCAGGGGTGTATCATATGAGGTTGAGCTGAATTGTCAGCCCTCCAGACCATAACGTAGTGAGATAGTTCTATTCAGTTGGATCCTTGCATGGCTCAGAGGCTGGGAGGTGGGGGGCTGTTGTGGTTACGTACCTAGTTGCATCCTGCATTGGGAGCGGTGCGGGTCACTGCTGATGACAAAATCAAAGTGACACTTGAGATTAACAGCACGCATGCTCGGGTTTGTTAAGTTGTCAGTGTACGGGTGATGAATCACAGGCGCTTGAGGAGGAGATTGAGAGTGCCAGGATCACCTGTGTGGCGGTGAGCCAACGAGAAGGTCAGAGGGGTTTAGCTGGGTGGTGTTTGGGGAGTTGAAGAATGAAGGGTTGTGGCTGAAGAGGATAAAGAAAGTCAACTCCATTTTTGTGTTGGAAGAAACGAGTGAGTATATTCTTTAATTATATGTAAACTGGCGTAAAACAATGCTGTTACAACCCCACCACCTAGGCCAAAGCCTCTTCCCCATCGGGAAATGGATACAGGATCTGAAGACGAGCCTTAGCCACACAAGGACAGCTTCTTCCCCTCTGCCATCAGATTCCTGAGTGAACAATGAACCACAGACACTGCCTTACTTTGACTCTTTCTTTTGTTGCACTATTTTTATTTATTTTGTAGGGTGGTTGATAGAAATGTTTGTACTGTGATACTGCTGCAAAGCAAGGAATTTTGTGACGTGTCTGATTCTGATATTTAGAGGGTAGGTGGATTTAAGCAGGGGTGAAGGAGCTGGGTTGTACAAAGGGCCAAAAGTACAAAGGGAACGTAGACCCAACAGAGGAAGTGACATAGAGAGGGTGATGTGCTGAGAGAGTAATATACACATTTTAAAACATTTCACATCATATTCATAGGCTTGTTCTATAGTGCAGAGACTGACACTTTGGCCGCACAGCCATGCTGACCAAACTAGACCCAGGCGTCTGTGTTCAGCCCATATTCAGCTAAATTATTCTATCCACTTATCTGTCTAAATGTCTTTTCAAGGCTACAGTTGTCTACCACTTCCTCAGGCAGCTTGTTCCATCTACCCATCACCCTCTGTATGCAGGAGGGACCTCTCAGATCCCTTTTAAATCTTTCCTCTCTTTAGTTTCTGTCACAAATCTTCCATTTTAAGTTTAAAGCTCCCCTTGTGTCTGGTGGAAAAGATGAAATAAAATGATGCTGGGGATAAGCTTTTGTGGATAGACTGAAGGACGATGTTTTTCTTGAAAAAGATGGTAACACAAAAGGAGCCAGAAAATGGGACTGATAGGCGTGCTTATGTAGCATGCCAATGTGATCTCAATGTATCAGATGCTGCCTTCTATGACGTGGTAATTACGATTCTACACCAGTCACAGAACTAGTCACAAAAATAATGCAAAATCCTAATGTAAAAACATGTGTTCACCCAGAATGGCTGCAGTTGTCTGAAACTAAGACAAAAAAGAAACATTGTAAATACGTCTGCCGGTATATGTGGAGGATACGCCATTATGTCAACTGTTGTACCAGTTATCCTGTTGTGGAACATTGAACAGTTTTGCAGGAAAAGAAGGATCATCAACACCTTTATTGTTGATGCATAATTCTTCAATTAAATTCTTCACACTCCAAAAGGGAAGGCTTATTCTTACTGTGGTGGTTTAGTCAATGGTGAATGAGGTGCACAATGTAATGCTGTAAGATGAGACAAACTGAAAAGTGCTGAAAGCTGAATATATCATAGAGTCATACTTATGCCTCTCAGAAACAGGCCCTTCAACCCAACTTGTCCATGCTAATCAGGTTGCTCCTCTGTCAGTTTATTTGTCTGCATTTGGCCCACATCCCACTCAACCTACAAATTTACCTTTCTAATTCTTTTTAAAGTTGTGATTATATCTGCCTTGACTTCTTCTAGCAGATTGTTCTATATGTGTACCAACCTCTGTATGTCAGGACCCTTTGAAATCTTTCCTCTCACCTGAAACCTTTTAAACTCTCCTACTCTGGGGAAAAAAGATGATAACTATTTACCCCTATCTATGTCACTCACAATTTCTTTAAACTTCCTATGCTCCAGGGAAAAAACATTCCATTCTTTTCAGCCTCTCTTTATAATTCAAGCCCTTCAGTCATGGTAACACCCTCGTGAACTTTTTCTGCACCCATTCCAGATTAATTGCATTCTGCCTAAAGTTGAGCAACCAGAACTGCACACAATAATCCAAATGAAATCTCACCAACAAAATTGTACAGTTATAACATGACATTACAACTCCTGTACTCAATGCCCTGGCTCATGAAGGCAAGTGTGCAAAATGCCTTCTTCACCACCCTGGCTACAAATGCCAATATTCTCTGGGAACTATGCACCTAAACCCATAGGTCTCTCTGTTCTACAGCACTTCAGAGGGCTCTTCCATTGACCTCACTTAACTTGCCAAAATGCAACACCTCAGCAGATTTCATTTGCCTTTCCTTGGACCACTTCAACAGTTGTTCTAAATCCTGTTGTAAGCTCAAATAACATTCTTAATTTTCCATGACATCACTAATTTTGGTGTCATTCACAAACTTATTATCCATCCATCTGCACCCTGCTGGATTTAGACTTGGTGAGGCCCTAAGCTCTATAAAGCTTGGAGGTCCCTTGTTTAAAACAGAATTACAACAGAAAGTCTCACAAAACTTGAAAACATATATGCCTTTTAATTATTTGGCCTGAAATTAAATTCAAAATTCATAAAATACAAAATGGACATTGTAAAATAAATGTGAAGCTCTAAATAGAAAAAAATTGTATTGGCAAAACATATATATACACACATAGTAAGAATACATAACATTTTAAAAGCCCCCCCCCCCCCCCCCCTCCACACAGAAACCTGATTTTTTTAGGCCCTTGTAGATTGTAAGGCCCTAAACTGTAGCTTGTTTATCTTTTGCCTAAATCTGACACTGCATCTACATTGTCCTCCAAATCATTAAAATAGATAGCAAACAATAGTGGACTCAATATTGATCCTTGTGACATACCACTGGTCATAGGTCTCCAATCCAAATAATAAACCTCACTGACACCCTCTGACGCTTTCTGCTAAACCAATTGTGTATCCAAATGGTCAGCCCACCTTGGATCCCATGCCATCTGACCTGCTGGATGTGCCTTTTATGTCAAAAGCCTTGCTAAAGCCTATGTCGACAACATCCATCACCATTCTTTCATCCATCTTCAACAGTACCTCTTCAAAATACACAATCAAATTTATGAGGGACAATTTAACTATCATTTCCACAAATGGTAATAAAAATTAAACTTTTATTCATACTTTTACTGAGATTTTCCATGCTACCTCCAAGCTTACTGATTTCATGATGCAGTTAATTTAGCTCAATATCCCTCATGAAAGTTACTATGGATGTCACCCAACCTTTGTTTTCCAGCAGTAACTGACACTAACTGTCTAATGAATAGTTCATGAAACAAATGATCAAATGGGAATAGGGTAGCCATTCCAAAAAGAGGACATGATCACAGGTTACCATGTATGTACAATGCATTTAAAAAAAAATTCTTTATAAGATTTAAATGGTATTGCAAAAACAACAAATGTGTGTTTGCATTTGTACATACAAGGTTACCTGTGACCTTGTCCTCCTTTTGGAATGGCCACCCTAAGTGGGAATGATTTAAGAGAAATTAGGTGAAGGTCTCAGGTAGAATTATGATTAAGTTCATAAAATTATCCTTCTTGGAGAAATGTCATTGAGCTAGATTAAGTCTAGTCCATATACAACCTCCTCACAATCTGAAAAGTTGTAAGAATCAAATGGACAATTCGCTCAATGATTTTTCTCCCCTCTTAGGTTGCTTCAGGAAATTGGACCAATACAATTGAGGTAGAAAAATTATGTTTAAAACCTAAGGCATAAGTAAAACAAAATATAACTTTGAGCACAATGTCCTGGAGAAATATATTCAGACCTGCAGATCCCTTGTGGAGGTAAAGCACACAATTATGGAGATCAGTGGGAACATGGAGCAAATTTTTGATTTTGTTCTGTGGGCCTTAAATATCATTGCATTTGCAGTACCTAAAGAAAGCTGTACAGATCAAGCACAATCATTTTACTTCCATTAATCTGTACCAAATAAAATTGGCCAGGTCCTGTTACCATAGTGATGCACCATCAATAATCACAAAAGAGTGGAGTTGTGAAACTATCAGGCTTTTATTAACTAGAGACTGGAACAGCCATCAACCTCAATGACTGATCGAGGTAGAATGGGTTGGGGTGCATGCAAAGGGCCTATGGGTAGGATCAGCCTCGGGAGGCATGTCCAGCTGGCAGCAACAATGTTTTATCACACATAGGTTTTACTTTCTGCACTCAATCCAGACAATACGGAATGCACTTCTCCCATGTTGAATCGTCAAAGAGTGAGTCAACTTGATGTTGTATGTTAGCTGGGTCAGTGTCGAGAGCGTCGAAAGAACCAAAGACTTGTTGATCCAAACCAAAGCTTTTATTAACTAAAAGACTGGAGCACATCACAAGTAGGTCGACCAGTCCAGACTGACCTGGTCTGGCTAGGAAAAATCCTGCCAGTAGATATGGCTACGCTCTCAGCCAATCACAGTCATCCTACACTACAATTGGTACATATACATATTGGTGATAGAATCTGTACTATCAGAGTCTGTGAAGGAGTTTCTGCTTAATTCCAGTCCCATGTCTTTTTTCCCTGTATTGCTATTTTAAGGTTTAAATTTCCACCATGGACCTGAGAAACATCAATGTACAAAGATTGCTCCAGTTTCATTCTTTCAGTGGCCCCTTAAACAATTGAATCTTCTGCTGGTGGAGGAGCCTTCCTTCATTTGCTTCACAACCAACCAGTATATTGATGAGCTTCATGATATCTCCCAGCTTTATTACTTCTGGTGGTGCAGAATGACTTAAGTTTATGTTTGTTGAATGAAAGTTAAAGTAAAAGCGGAAATGCATTTCATTTTGGGCTCAATTATTTACAGAGCATGTCATGAATTGCAAGGTCTGATGGTGGCAGTGGTGACAAGCAAGACACTTAAAACAGAACAGAGTTCATTAATTATTTGAGTCCCGTTGCTTCCTGCATTTGCTACTGATGAGCCAAGTCTTGCTAATGCTTTTTTCATGCACCTCTGTCCCTTCAGGAATCTTTGTACTGCAGTGTTATGCAGGACCTAGCAAGTTATTATTCAGTAAAAAGTCCCTTCAGAAAGACATGTTGAACTAAGGCTCTGTCTCTTTTGTCAGGTGAACATTTTATTTTGAAGGGGAGGGATTTCTTTCCCCTCTCCATGATCCTACCAATATTTAATCACTGAAACACATCCTATGAGCATTGGCACATTCTTGCTTTGGGACTTTCATTGTGGATATATTAGAACAGCAGTCCTTAAGACAATTCATGAATATTGGCCATAAAGCAATTCTGGGTCTTCCAGGATAAATTAAAGTGGAATAGTGATGCATTAACCAACAGCAACAATTTCAAATACACAAACGTGCTGGAGAAGCTCAGCAGGTCCCGCAGCATCAAAAAGTCATACAGGGTGACCAATGTTCCAGGCCTGGGCCTAGGTTTCCCACTACTTCCTGTGAATGCTGCATGGCCTGCTGAGTTTCTCTTGCATATGCACTCAACTCTCGCATCTGCAGACTTTCTTGTTTAATGGTAACAATTTCCATTTATATTGTGACTTTATTACCACACACATGTCACAAGGTGCTTCAGGACCATTATCACACAAACAATTGATGTTAAGACACTTCAGGAGAAATTAAACTTAATGACTAAAGGTTTGGTGTTGGAGATAGGTTTTAAACAATGTTTTCAAAGGAGTACAGAGAGACAGACAGAGTGATTTAAAGGTTGGGGGGGGTGGAGTCTAGAGTTTAGTGCATTAATAGCTGAAGGCTCAGTGCCAGTGATCAACTAATAAATAAGGGAACTCCCAAAAAGCTAATTTTAATTTAATTTGATTTAAATTTAATGTAGGTCTAAATTAAAGGATGGTAACAGGTCCTTTTAGGCCACAAGATCGTATCACCCAATTACATCCAATTGACCTACAACTCCCGGTACATTTTGAATGGTGGGAGGAAGTTGGAGTCCCCAGTGGAAACCCATGCAGACACAGGGAGAATGTATAATCTTTGTATAGACAGCTTGGGATTCGAACATTGGTCCCAATCACTGGTGCTGTAACAGTATTGCACTAACCCTTACATTAACTGTGCCGCCCTTTATGCTAATCGTGATGTCCTTTATGCTAATTGTGCCGCCCTCTAGGCTAACTGTCCCACTCTAGTAATATTAAAGGTGTACAAACAGCTCAGAGAATTACACCAAATTATAGCACTGGAGATTATGGAGAAAGGCAAGTCCTTGAAGGGAGAGATGTTTGAGATCTCGGATTTCATAAATTGAGTACAAAAGCATGCTGAGAGCTCTGGTTTTTAATTTTTTAAAATTTTTCACACTATGAACCATACTGACCAAAATACACACAAACATTGCAGAACAGGAGTATTGCTTCCAGTTTAGGAAGGTTATGAGGGATCTTGAGAGGGCAGAGGGTGACGTTTATCAGAATGGTTTCACAGTTGAGAGATTTTAGCTACAAGGTTAGACTGGAGAAACTGGGATTGTTTTCTTTGGAGTAAGAAGGTTGTAGTAGATTTAATAAAGCTGATTTAGCATTACATAATATAGACAAGAAACAAATATTTCCATTAGTTGTAGGTCAAGGAGGTACAACTGGAGCAAGAAATACTGGGTGGATATGAGGAGGAACAGTTGAATTCACTGACTAGCTTGAGAAAGCACTGGAAGATAATAATAATAAAAAAATTGATAACCACTTGGAATAAAGAAACAGGTAGGACCAGCTGGATTACTCTCCAGAGAGCTTGGTAGTATGAATGGCCTCCTGTTCCATGGCTCCACGATGACATGTCAGACTTATACATCAAACAATGCTGGCAGGAGAGCATAGAATCAGGGTTTTAAGGTATAATTTTTGCCTGGAAGTGCACTAAACAAAATGGTGGTGCTGCTGCTGGAGCTCCTGTAATGGTGCAGACCCAGGAGAGCAGGGAGTGGCAGCACAGTGCTGCTCCGAAGTGTTCATCTGCCTGGTCTAGCAGCACCATACAAGCTTTAAGTGGCTTGTTATAGGAGCTGACAGTGTTTGTAAGTAGAGGTCTGTGTCCAATTCAGACAATATGTCATTCCTCTGATTTTTCATTGTCAGCCAACAAATATTTACCCTAGAGTCCTTCTGAAAAATACAACTGAAGCGCCGTGACATCAGGTGCATAGTCAAGAAGGTGTTGGCACTTTGCCTTCATGGGTCAGCGCATTGAGAACAGGAGCAGGGACATCATGTTGCAGCTGAACAAGGCATTGGTGAGTGACCACTTGGAGTATTCTGTGCAATTTTAATCACCCAGGTGTAGGAAAGATATCATTACACTGGAAAGAGTACAGAAAGGATCTGTGAGAATATTAACGGGACTGGTCAGCGTGAATTATAAAGGGAGGCTGGATTGGCCGAGCTTTACTCTCTGGAGTGGATAAGGCTGAGAGGTGGCCCTGAAAGAGGCACAGCGATCTTAAATGTCAGAAGTTGAGTATGAAATGCATTTGTCAATAGTCTGGTGCATCAAGAATGTCTGCTTATGGACCAGGCAGCCCTCACTCTCCTGCAAACAACTCAGACCTCCGAGGTGTTCCTCATCTTTTGCTACCATTCCCCCTCTCTGCCATTCAAACCTGCTATATGTTAAAGTCAAAAGACAATGTCCCCAAATTTGAGGAAGGACATACTCGCTATAGATGGAGCGCTGCACAGATTTCAAGGTTAGTTCCTGGGGTGGCAGGATTGACATATGATGAAATGCTAGAAAGAATGAGATTATATGTGATGGAGTTTAGAAGGAGAGGGGAGACATGATTGTGGGATATAAGATTATCAAGGGGCTAGACAATGTGAAATTGGATTACATATTCCCAATATTGGGAGAGACTAGGACTAGAGGGAATTTAAGAATACAGAGAGGTCCTTTAGGATAGAGATGAGGAGAATTTTTTTTTGTTGCCTAGTCAAGTGTGATCTGTGGAATGCTTTGCCGCAGAGGGTGGTAGGGGCAGATTCATTGGATACGTTCAAAATGGAGTTAGATAAGGCTCTCGTGGGCAGGGGAGTTAAGGATTATGGGGATAAGCCTGGGAATGGGTACTGATAATGAATGATCAGCCATGATCTGAAAAATGGTGGTGCTGACTCGACGGGCCAATTGACCTACTCCAGCACCTACTGCCTATGGTCTATTGTCTTTTATTGTCACATAATAATATATAAAAAATGCAATATACATGATATACTTCAACCTTTGTCTGGCATAAGCCAAACAAAAAGTCACCATGAGCATTGTCTGGCCCCAAACAATAAGAGGGAGTCCCTTCAGAGACACTGAGTGTCCATGGGTTTGCCTCGAATGCTCCTGCAGCCTCTGCAGATGCACAGACTCCAATTCAAACATTGGTAACCTGAGCTCCAGATCCAAATCTTCGATGCAACCAGTAACCCTTTAGCGCTTGAGGCCCCTGGGGAGCCCTTCTTGCCCTCAGCACCCACTTGAATCCCACTTCCAATAACTGGTCCCCATGAGCCAGCCTCCAGAAGCCTGTAGATATGTGGATTCTTCGACTGCAAGTCACCAGCACCCTACAGCTTGTGTGAATCCTTCAGCTGCTGAGCCCCTCACTGGTCTGCTGACATGGTCACCTTCCTGTAGGGTCATCTCCCAGGTTTCTCCTTTTCAAAAGGGGTGGGGGTTGCGGTGTGTTATACTCATTTCTGGTGCCCAGCATGGTCTGCTGCCCAGCACGGAAATCATCGTCTTGGCTCTGATACTCTTGTATCTCTTACCTGATGGGAGCATCTGAAAGATGCTGTGGTTGCAGGATTTTTTCAATAAAAACAACGTTGGATCCTTTAACGGACTGCTTAAAGCCTGTACAGAGCCATCAGCATTTGGACCAGGCAGTAGAACCTAGCGGAGCAGCACTGTGTCCCTGCTCCCTGCTCTGCTAGGTTTCCACCAGTTGTAGCACTGCCATTATAGCAGCTATTTTGTTCCCTCTAAGTCTTCTCCCAAGATTCCTCAGCTTCCTACCACTCCTTCACTCCTTTGTCCATTCCCAGAAAGGCTATTGAATAGGCTGTCTGTTCATTGGGAGCTTGAGGCAGGTTACTCAAATGAAGCCCTGCGATTATAATTTCTGCCCTGCTGGTTTCTGCCTTTGCCCCTACAATATTTTAATACTGAGCTTGGTGACTCCAGTCAATCACTCTGACTGGATAGTCTGCTGAAATCTGTTGTATTGGCACTGATGCCTATTGGTCTTCCATCCATCCATCCATGGCCCATCCCTTCGCAAGCGAAGATAAACATGGTGCCTGGTAGCTTTTCGGCTTTAAGCACTGTGTGCCGGGGCAAGGACTTGGAGGCGAGTGCTTGCCCAGGACAAATGCCTCCCTCTGGGTCCCACGCCACTGAGCCTGGGGGAGTGCAAGGCACGACAGCCAGAGTGACGCAGAATTCCCCTGCATGTTTCAAGACCATGCTCGCTGGCTGTTGTCCTTACAGATTCTTCGCCCACCGAGTTTGCTGCTGCAGACCGCTATGGAAACTGTTTCGCGTGCTCTGTCACAGCTGCCAGCCCCTGCTGCCAGACTGATGTGTGCTATTTACCCATACCTGTGGCCCTTTCCAGGTCGTCAAACATTAAATATTTAATTGAATAGTGAGGGAATGTGTTTTTGAGATATTTAAGTGATATTTTTTATTTTACTTATATTATCAGTGAATGTTCAAAAGGTATTTAAAATAGCGTATGATCCAATCCATTAACTCCTTCGTTAGACAACTGACATGAATCAATGAATGATGATAAAGGAAAGCTATGGACAGTTTCCCCTTCCAAATTCTATGCTCTATATTAGTACACTGGAACTAATAGCTGCATCCTAAAGGATTTCTTTAAGTCTTTCCAGAGTGACACCAAATAAGAAGCCTGAATATCATGCAAAACAGTTGTTTTTGTTGTCGAAATAATCTTGTTTGTGCTGCACATTTGAGCAGAAAAGAGTTAACACTCATTTAACACATTAATGGGCTGGGATGTGCAAAGAACATGAAATGTAGTGAAAGGAATGTTAAAAATTAATTCTTCTGTAATATTTACAAATTAAAATTCCTGTTTTATATCTGAGGCACAAATGGAACAAACAGGTGAGTAGATTATAAGCTGCAGATATATAGCTGCCAAGAATAGGGACATGGATTTCAATAAAGGGGTGGAAAATGTTTGTTCCATCCAAAAATTTGAGAGTGCAGTGATACAACGTGCAACCATGTTGGTGGTGGAGGGACAGTCCTTTGTCACATTTGAATGTTAAGTGGATGAGTATTGGAACTGCGGCAGCTCATACCGACCGGAGACTTCAAATCAAGCTTATTGTCATCTGATTACGCAAGTACAACCCGAAGAAACAGTGTTCTCCAGTCCTTGATGCAAAACATGCAGACACACAACCAAACATAACATACATGCAGACAAACAATACATGTGCAGGACAAGTATTCATATATATATATGAATAAATAAATATTGTGAATATGAGCGTCTCGGATGGTTAGTGTTAGCAGTGCCTCTGGTCGTTCAGCATTCTCACTGATGGTGGGAAGAAGCTGTTCCTCAGCCTGGTGGTGTTGGCGCTGATACTCCTGTATCTCTTAGCTGATGGGAGCAGCTGAAAGATACTCTGTGCAGGGTGGTAGGGGTCCTCAGTGGTTTTGAATGCACTGTTCAGACAATGATCCCAGTAGACTTGGGAAGTGTGATTAATCAGAGCAGTGTAATGGTCCGACCTAGGAGGGGAGGCGACCTAGGAGGGGAGGCAGGCCCCTCCAGCCCGGGTAAGAAACCTGCATAGGAGAAGGCCACTCCGATATAAAACCTACGACCCAAGGACCTCGCTGCCACGTCCCAGTTTGCTTGGCCACGGCACATGAACCATGGGTGTAAAGGGTGGGGCCAGTACTGCGCACACTGCACTCCACCTAAAAGCTCCTTTGCGCAGGCCCGAGGACATGTCCACATCCTCCCCCTCCACGTCCTCCCCCTCAAAAGATGCTCACGAGCCCACCTCACTGACAAAAGACAAAGGAGGAAAAACCCAACACCCAACCCCAACCACCCTTCCTCCACCTCGTTTGGGCAAAGATAAAATGTGTGTTAAAGAAGGCTCATAAAAGGGGCCCACTTCTTAAAAGCTACACATTTTTATTTTGATGTCAGTTGCTGTGATTATTCCTCTGTGGTTTTCCAACAACACAAAGTATCACTCCCACTTCCTTTATCCCTAGACTTGTGCATTGCACTTTTTCATTAATTCCAATTCAGGAACAGCTAAGATAATTGGCCAGGTATTAAATATCAATTTGCTTTAAAGCCACATGTCATTTTTGTATTTTATTACACCTTTGCAATAAGCCTCTTAAAGGCTTTTCAGTTCTATTCAGGTGATTTTATTTCTCCTACATAATTGCAGCTCATGTTGAAAATCATTGTTAAATAAACATTCTCAAGCTTGTAAAGTCTTAGGAATCATATCAGAGAATCACAGAAATTTATAGAACCGGAGATAGGTTAATTCATCATGTTCATACCAGCTAAGATAACTTCTTTCTTCTCTTCTTTGGCTTGGCTTCGCGGACGAAGATTAATGGAGGGGTAATGTCCACGTCAGCTCCAGGCTTGTTGGTGGCTGACAAGTCCGATGCGGGACAGGCAGACACGGTTGCAATGCACAAGTCTAGGGATAAAGGAAGTGGGAGTGATACTTTGTGTTGTTGGAAAACCACAGAGGAATAATCACAGCAACTGACATCAAAATAAAAATGTGTAGCTTTTAAGAAGTGGGCCCCTTTTATGAGCCTTCTTTAACACACATTTTATCTTTGCCCAAACGAGGTGGAGGAAGGGTGATGGTGGTTGACGGGAGCAGTGGTGGTGTGTAGAAGACATTTGCAAGCAATCAGCAATCAATCAAAAGATATTCGGGCTTAAATGGATCTGAAGAAAGTGAGCAAGGAGCAAGCTCGTGTAGCCTCATGCTGTGGGGGGGGGGGGGGTGTCAAATACTTTTGAAGCAGCTGATACCAAATGCCACTGTTATGGTGAAGTTAAATCAGAAATGGAGCTGGAGAGATGCTGCTACATATTTGATTTTAACTGGCATGCTGTTGAAAATTAGAAGAGATTTAAGAAGAAAATGTTAAGGTGAATGCACATTTTAACCAAGATGTTCTCCATTCAAAATGTGTGGCATTTTTTAAAAATTGGAATGTCCCCCAAGCAATTGATGCAGCTGCATTTTTTTTTATAGTTCTTTTGCTTTCTGGACAAGGTCAGGGCCCCAGGTTTCTCAGACAAGGTCTTGTGATGTCTTCTTACGAGCTTTGTTCCCAAACTTATCAACCTTAGGCATGAAATGTAGCATCCTCTTGCAAATTTGAAAATCTGGCGTATTTTCATTGCTTTTTGTTTGCAGCAGGAAGTCAGCTGACAGCCTGACCTTGTTCAGAGATAAATGAGTTGGCCGTGGCCTCCAATAATTTGGTGCTATGTGCAGTAGCTTGTAATAACAAGATTCTGGAGAATAGGGAAAGCTTTTAACTTGAGATCCAGAGACTAATCTTTTAACTCTAGCTATTAAGAGTGACTTCAAACCAGTTTTTACCAAGTTCTGAAAACAAACTGATCAAATGTAATTAGTTGATCACATTAAGCAAGTGGATTTAAGGTATCTTTCCTAAATTAATATTGGAAATCCACCTTCCCACTGTTCTTTGTCAGATGAAAATAAACTCAAAGTGCACCCCTCTGGATTTCCGGAATTTTAAAAAAATCTCCCAACTCTTTGAAGTCAAATCAACTCCATGTATTCAGCTTGATACAATTTTAAAGAAAAAAGCCCATGATTGCTGCCATATTGGATAATACTTGACTGGTCTCAATGCCTTTCTTGCCAGATTTTTTAAAGTTAATGCTTAACTTTAAAATATATGTGGTCTTTGGCAATTTTAGTTTCTTTTATTGGTTCTAATGACCAAAAACTCCAATTAGTTTTCAACCCAGCTTACATTGTATTGACTTGAACTTATACATGCTTTACTTTCTTGGTCTACTAAGCAGGGATGTAGTTAATGGCATGAAAGAAGTGAATAACTTTAAACAGTAGTACAGGTTAATGATTTCCAGGAGAATGTTCTTTTAACTTGTGCAGAGGTGGATGCCAATAAAAGAGGTCAAAATGTGTTCTAAATGAATGACAGGAATGAAAATTGTACATTAAAAAAAAACAATTTTAACAAATGCCTGTGTTAGAGCAAGTTAACCCATTTAAACATGCTGAAAATTTTATTCCCTTTAGATTTTTGATATGCAATATAAGTTAGGTTCTTTTTTCTATTCATTAAATGATATACATTTGTGCAAGATTCAATTTGCATTCACCCTGCAGCTGCTGAGATCAGTTGGACTCCCTTTTCATACTGTCAGGCATTACCTGACCGAACCTGGATAAAAAGCAAAGCACAGTCTACATTGGCACTTCAGTGTGAACCTCATTAACTCAATATTTTGAATGATTTTAACAACTTTTATTCAGATTTTCTCAATTTTTTTTGATCACCACTTTTTACTTCAAAATTGCTTCGTATTGGTTGTCTGACTTCACAGTGTCACTTGAAGTCTTTTTCTATGTAACTAATTTTAAAAATATATATATTTTGTCAGGATGTGGGCACCACTGGCAAGGCCAGTGTTTATTTCCCTGTGACAATTGCCTTGAAGAAGATGGTGGTGATTTGCTTTCTTGAACAGATGCTTTCTCAATGCTATGAGACAGGGAGGAACAGAAACACATTTCCATATCAGAAACATGAAGAAACAAAACTGGCAGCTACTAGTTCCCTTATACATCTAAAACCCTTTTGGTAGTGAATGCTGCAGAGATTTGGAGTTCCTGTTGATATAGGCTTGATAAGTATTTTTTTTTAACTTATATTTACAGCACGGTAACAGACCATTTTGGCCCACGAGTTTGTGCCGCCCAATTTACACCCCATTAACCTACACCCCTAGTACGTTTTTGAATGGTGGGAGGAAACTGGAGCCCATGGAGAAAAGCCATACAGACACAGAGAGACTGTTCCAACTCCTTACAGACGGTGTGGGATTTGAACCCTGGTTCAGTCCTGATTGCTGGCGCTGTAAAGGCGTTGCGCTATCTACTAACACCAACCGTGCCGCACTATCGGCACGATAGATACTGTGCACCGGAAATGGATGAAATAGATTCAGTCAAAGCTGCTTAATCCCAGGGCAGTAGTGGTGCAACTCTCTCACAGCTCCTGCAATCGAAGGTCAAATTCGACCTCTGGTCTTGTCTCTGCGGAGTTTGTATATTCTACATATGGCCAGGAAAAATAAAATAGGAAAGGTAATGTTGGGAGGAGAAAGTAAAAAATCAGATGGTGCAGTAAGATGGGATCAGAAATAGTGAAACTTTTGGATCAGGCAGATGCAGCATGGTTTTAGAAAGGGAAGCGGTGGATAGAGGAGAACAGGTTGATGTTGTATATTTGCATTTCCAGAAAGCGTTTGATAAGGTGCCGCACAAGAGACTTCTCAGTAAGTTACAGGAAAGTGGAGTCCGGGGAAGTATATTGGCCTGGAATGAAAATTGGTTGTCTGACAGGAGGCAGAGAGTTGGGATAAATGGGAGTTTTTCAGGTTGGAAGAGAGTGGTAAGTGGGGTGCCGCAGGGGTCAGTGTTAGGCCCACAACTGTTCATACAAAATGTGGTGTAGCCAAGTTTGAGTGGAAGAGCAAATTGTAATGAGGATGTGGACAGTCTGCAGAGGGATATAGTTAAGCTGGATGAGTGGGCAAAGGTCTGGCAGATGGAGTACACTGTTAGTAAGTGTGAGGCTATCCACTTTGGCAAGAAAAATAAAAGAGCTGAATATTATTTAAAGGGTGAAAAACTACAGCATGCTGTTGTGCAGAGGGACTTGGGAGTGCTTGTGCATGAATCGCCAAAAGTTAGGTTGCAGGTGCAGCAGGTTATTAAGAAGGCAAATGGAATGTTGGCCTTCATCGCTAGAGGAATTGAATTCAGGAGTAGGGAGGTAATGTTGCAGCTGTATAGGTACTGGTGAGACCGCACCTGGAGTACTGTGTCCAGTTCTTGTCTCCGTATTTGAGGGATATACTGGCTTTGGAGACAGTCCAGAGGAGGTTTACTAGGTTGATCCCTGGGATGAAGGGGTTGACTTATGATGAAATATTAAATTGTCTAGGATTGTATTTGCTTGAGTTCAGAAGAATGAGAGGAGATCTTATAGAAACATATAGGATTATGAAGGGTATGGATAGGATAGATGTAGGAAGGTTTTTTGAGCTGGTCGGTGAAACTAAAACGAGAGGACACAGTCTCAAAATTCGGGGGAGTAGATTTAGGACAGAGATGAGGGAAAATAGTTTTTCGCAGAGAGTAGTGAATGTTTGGAATTCTCTAACCAGGGAAGTGGTTGAGGCTGCCTCATTAAACATATTCAAAATTCGGTTAGATAAATTTTTACATGATAGAGGAATTAGGGGATATGGGGAGAAGGCAGATAGGTGGAGTTAGGTCATAAATTAGATCAGCCATGATCGCATTGAATGACGGAGCAGGCTCGATGGGCCATTTTTGGCCTACTCCTGTTCCTACTTCCTATGTTCCTATGTTCCTATGTACTTGTGACGGTGTGAGGTTTTTCCCAAAGGTGTTCCAGTTTTCTCTCTCATCCAAAGCAGGTTAATTGGCCACTGTAAATTGGCCCTGAGGTAAGTAGGGTGATCAGAGAATCTGGGGTCTGTAAATGAACAAATGATAGAAAATGGGTTATAGGAAATAAGTGGAGCAATGAGGTTGAAGTGTTTGCTCTGAGAACCTGCAAAAAAAAGATTTGATGGGTTGAATGGACTTATTTTATAAGTCCATAAGACATATGAGCAGAAGTAGGCTACTCAGTCCATTGATTCTGCCCTGAAATTTAATCATGAGCTGATCCATTTTCCCATTCAGCTCCATTGCCCAGCCTTCTCCCCATAACCTTTGATGCCATGGATAAATGAGAACCTATCATTCACAGCCATAAATACACCCAATGACCTGTCCTCCACAACCACCTGTGGCAATAAATTCCACTGATTTACCACTCTTTGTCTTAAATAGAATTCCTGTGCATCTCTGTTCTGAGCGGATACTGTTTTATCTGAAGTTGTGCTGTTGTGACCTAGACTTTCCGCCAAGAAAAAAAGTATATTGCAAAAGAAATTGGAATAATATGAAATATAAAAGCTTTGAGCTTCTTGATAGCTACATTCATCCAAATAAGCGGTTAGTTTTCCGTTTTCCTTCTGGCATGCACGAAGTAGATGCGGGAAAAGCTTTGGAATGTCAGGAGGTGAATCACTGCTGCAGCACCACCAGTCTCTGCCTTGCCCTCGTAGCCACAATATTTATATGGATATCCCTTTACTTATCTGTCTGTCTATCAATTATTTATATTTGAATTTATATGGGTTTTAATAGCTCTTATTTTATTGCCCCACATCATCATTTGGACCTATCTCTATAATCTCCATTCGGTCAATCCTGATGATTTATTGGCCTCAGGCTCTTCATAAATCCCTCTGATATGATATCTCAACTCCACATTGTGCAGAACTAAGTTAGGTAATAATCTTAATTTTAATTACTATGCTTTGAAATAGACCAAGAACTGCTGAAATCAATACAAAATGTTGAATGGACAATCTTCACTGAGACAGGTTTACAAATCCATTCCAAACCCTTGATATTAATAATAATAACTCTAAGTATAGAGAGCAGTCGAAGTAGTCAAACATCGAAAGGTGCTTCACAGGAACATTATCAATGACAAACTGATGCTGATTCACATCATGTTAGAACACTAAATGACTAAAAGAGACAGATTTTAAAGAGTGACTTATAGCAGGAGAAAACAACAACTGAAAGTTTGAGAGAGAGGAAGAGACAGATATATATCTGAGGGATTAAGAAATTGAAGGTATGACTACTGTAAGAGTTAAAATGTACTTCATGCTCACACGCAGACCAGTTTGTGGCTTTGTGGTTTTCTTTAACATAATTTTACGCTGTCTTCTAGCAAACATATTTGAGCCATATGGCGTGTTTGAGAGATAAAGATGCTCAGTTTAGTTTGTTTTGTTCTGCGAAATGGAGGAATCAGAAAATGTTTTGACATACTTCTTTTGATCATCTAACAATGTTTTAATGGCTTTTAATAATGTACAGCAACTTATAATAACATTAACAATATTTAAAAGCATTTAATAAACATTGGAAAGCTCAGTTTGACTTGAATTTGTTTGAATGAGTCATAGACAACAACAACATTCTTTAATTCTCCAAGTGACTATAAAGGAAAGTAGTTGCTACAATTAAGTCAATATTAAGTCAAATTCAGACTGGATCTATTGGGCTCTGTTTAGAGCATTTCAGACTCAAGGAGGCACAGTTGTCAGCGACAACATCAAGTCCACTGAAGAAGTGGTACGCCTTATTTAAGGATTCCTTCTGTGTGTTTATTGCAAGTCAGAACACAGTTTGGAGAAATTGGCGCTTGTCCTTTGAAGACTGTTTTGGCTTTGGAATTATTGTTGTGCAAGTTTGATGCCTGAGTGCGAAGGTTGGCTGAATGAATAAGGATAAAATAGCAGCCGCCACTGAAGCTGCTGCCCTGAGGAGCTACATGTCAAGGAGATGAAGGTCAAGGAACTTAGAGAAGAATTGCAGTATCAGGAATTAGATTCAAATGGAACCAATACTGCTCTTCAAACAAGATGAAAAGAGGCAATAAAAGGTTTTTTCGCTGCTAGGAATACAAACCCCACAGAATTACTGCAAAAATGTTAATAGAATTTAAGATCAGCCACATGAGAATGGCTGAAGATGCACCACAAGGTGGTGGTGTAGAAGATGGACAATCCGGAATGGAGACAAAGTCAGATATGAAGGTGACATCTGACATACAGAATGATGTATGACCAGAAGATAGTATGTCAAATGCTGGAAGCAGGAGTAGCAAGAGAAGTTCTAGAGCAGGGTCCAGAGTTTCAAGTACTTCATCTACATGTTTAAAACGTTCACGCTGATGCGGCAAGTTACAATGCGGAAAAAAGAAATGCTTCAAAATAAATTGACCTTGGAAGAGCAGGAGAAGCGAATATGAAGAAGATGGGATCAGCTACAGATGGAAAAAGAGCTATGGGAGGAACAGCTAAGGAGGGAGGAGGAGCAGCTAAAGAAGGAGGAGGAGCAGTTAAAGGAGGGAGGCGGTGCAGTTAAATGGCAAAAAGATGAGCTGGAACTGGGTACAAATATTGTTGTTAATCAGGCCTGGGCGAGGGTACTAGAAAGCTCAGAGGTATCTGGTGTTTGAAGCAAATTATCTAAAGCATCTAATGTTTGGGAGTCACATTTTGAGGAAGGACAACAGTAAAAGAAAATACTTAATACCAAAGTAGAGCCAATGCTACAGTTATGAGACATATACGTCCCCAAACAAAGCAGGTTAAGCCATGGTGATGCCAAACTCGAACCTCAACAATGAACCCAGTGGACAGTGAGCCAAATACCATCTTACAATGCAGACTACTTGATGCTCCTGTCTGGTAACTGGAATCTGGGTGAACAAAGTAATGTATTCCCAGGCAAGATGAAATGGCTGCATCATTAATCCAGTCACAGTCTCTCCTCTGCCCAAGAGAGAGATTCAAGTTTGCAATGGTGACCCACTTCAGATCCCAGCATTCATGATAAACTTTGAGTGCAGTATTGAAAGTAAGAACCAAAACTCGGAGGATTGTTCATATTATTTGGAATAGTTCATGAGTGGACAACGACCAGAACTTGGAAGGAGATGCCGTCATATAGTCCCGAACAAAGGATTCAAAAAGGGATAAATTTGCAACATCTTATATACAGAAGGCTCTTTCAGGGTCGTCAATAAAATCAGATAACATGAAAATTCTACATGATTATGCCTTCTTTCTAAGAGGATGTTGCAATCTCATAGCGGTGATCAGCCATTTACAAGAGCTCAACATGGCTTCTAAAATGTTTATCATTTTAAATAAATTCCCCTACCAGATGAGAGAACAATAGAGAAGTTCAGTTGTTGAATAAGAAAAGTTGCAATAAAATGGCTACTTTTATGTATTTTTCATTGAAGCAAATGGACATTGTCAAAGATCCAGTGTATGGAAATATCAAAGGTACTCAGACAGTAAGCAAAGAAGTTGAGGTCCAAATCATCCCCTCAACCAAAATTTTAAAAAAGTACATTTGCCCTCTCCCTGGCTGTTGCAGATAAAGAAATTAAGGAAAAGGAAAGTTTGCCTGCTGTGAAGAAATGTAATGATATACATGCTTTGGCAAAGTGTGCAGAGTTGGAAAAGAAGATGCATAGTGAGAAAATTCACTTTTTTGAAGGAAAGTGGAGTATATTTTGACTGTCTATGTAAAGGGCACATCAGCAAAAACTACAAAAAGCGACTCAGCTGAGACATATGCCATCAAAAACATCCCCAAATGCTACAGATCTTCCAGGAAAAGAATATGAAAAAGGAACAAACTGCAAGAAAGGAAGCAGCTGAAAACAGTACTGTAGCCTTGGTACAGATAAATGGTCTTATTGGGACTGGTGAGAACAATTGCAAACTTTTAATAGGACTTGTGCAGGTCAAGGCCAAGAAAGGAAATGCAATAGTGCGTACTTATGCATTTCTTGACCCAGATAGCAATGCATCATTTTGCACTATGGGGCTAATGAATAAGCTTAATCTTTAAGCTAGAAGGTCAAAAATTCTATTGAGAACTATAGGTCAGGTCAAACACATTGTGTTCCTAGAGATCACTGGACTGGATAGTAACGATTTTTGTGCATACCCAGGCATTTTCTTCTTTGGCTTGGCTTCGTGGATGAAGATTTATGGAGGGGGTAAATGTCCACGTCAGCTGCAGGCTCGATTGTGGCTGACAAGTCTGATGCGGGACAGGCAGACACGGTTGCAGCGGTTGCAGGGGAAAATTGGTTGGTTGGGGTTGGGTGTTGGGTTTTTCCTCCTTTGTCTTTTGTCAGTGAGGTGGGCTCTGCGGTCTTCTTCAAAGGAGGTTGCTGCCCGCCGAACTGTGAGGCGCCAAGATGCACGGTTTGAGGCGATATCAGCCCACTGGCGGTGGTCAATGTGGCAGGCACCAAGAGATTTCTTTAGGCAGTCCTTGTACCTTTTCTTTGGTGCACCTCTGTCACGGTGGCCAGAGGCGATGGGAAGGCGATGGTCCTCCATTCTGGAGACGTGACCCACCCAGCGCAGCTGGATCTTCAGCAGCGTGGACTCGATGCTGTCGGCCTCTGCCATCTCGAGTACTTCGATGTTAGGGATGAAGTCGCTCCAATGAATGTTGAGGATGGAGCGGAGACAACGCTGGTGGAAGCGTTCTAGGAGCCGTTGGTGATGCTGGTAGAGGACCCATGATTCAGAGCCGAACAGGAGTGTGGGTATGACAACGGCTCTGTATACGCTTATCTTTGTGAGGTTTTTCAGTTGGTTGTTTTTCCAGACTCTTTTGTGTAGTCTTCCAAAGGCGCTATTTTCCTTGGCGAGTCTGTTGTCTATATACACTCAGAAACTTACATGCATAAAGGAAACATCCCACATCAAAACTACATTGGACGCATTTGAAAGATATTTGTTTACTCAAAATCAACTCTGAGAATTGCTGATTGGTTCAGATGTACCAAATCTCTGGAACAACTAGATATGATAAAGAGTATGGGAGACAGACCTTAACACTATCAAAACTATATACAGTTGGCCGATTAATGGACCATTAAGAGGAAGAAATGAGGCTTAGGACCAGTCAGCTATAATTGTCAATAAGATATCGATGGTTAAACTTGATGATCTATTGGAACAGCAGTTAAAGATTGACTTTCCTGAGTGCCCTACTGATGACCAAGAATCTTCAAGGGAAGACTAGCAGTTCTTTGATTCGGTGTCAAAATCTACTAAGCTGGTTAATTATCATTATTGCATTAGATGTCTTTTAAAGAAAAGGGAAATATGCATGCCTGATAACAGAAGTGTTATCAAACAGTGTACACTTAATTTAAAGAGAAGATTTAAGAAATATTCTTCCTTTCATTCAGACTACACCAACTGCATGTCACCCATTATATTTAATGGTTATGCAGAGAAAGTACCAGATGATATTTTGGATTATAATGATGGTAAAAAAATGGTACTTACCACACCATGGAGTTTTGCACCCACAAAAGAAAAAGCTTTGAGTGGTGTTTGATGTGGAGCAACCTTTTGTGGGGTTTCACTACATTTTCAGCTTTTATAAGGTCCAGACTTGACCGGTACGCTATTAGAAGTCTTAACTAGATTCTGTAAAGAACCTGTTGTCATCAGTGCAGACATTTTTTTAACTTTATTTAGTATTTTTTCAATAAAAATAAACAGACTTTTACAGAATAAGTAGTCTAATAATAAAACAGTAAAACAAACCCATTCCTTCCCCCCTCCCACAACAGATCCCTAAAGGGAAGCATTAAAAATAAACAAAAACATTCAGTAATTTACAATATTACTAAATTCTTATTCTTCATATATGGTTTCCACATCTTAACAAAATAAATCATAATTATTATGTAAATTATGTTATTTTCTCCATATAGATACATGACTTCCACTCATTATGCCACCGAACTACATTTAACTCTGCTTCATTTTTCCAAGACATAGCAACACATTTATGAGCAACTGCCAATGTTAGATGAATAAACGCTGTCTGAAACTTATCCAACCCCAAGTCCACTAACAGAGTAAAATAACCGAACAAAAAAATTGTTGGATCTAAAGGAAATTGAATTTTAAACAAATTTTGAAGAAATTCTCTAATTTTAAACCAGAAAGGATGAACTTTATCACAAAACCAAACAGAATGTAGAAATGTTCCAACACATAATTCACACCTAGAACACAGATCTGAATTACTAAATCCATATTTTTTCAATTTTTCAGGAGTTAAATATAACTGATGCAAAAAATTAGAATTAACCATACTATATCTTACATTAATTAATTTAGTCAACCCATCATAACACATATTTTCCCAATCCACCTGACTAATCTCACAACTTAAATCATGCTCCCATTTAATCTTAGATGTATCTAAAAAAAATTTAACCATTGTATCTTGTAATAATGCATACATTTCTGAAATAAAACCTTTATCTGAAAAATATGAAACCATAAATTAAAATTGAGTTAACTTAGAAATTTTCATTTCTGTTCCAAAATTATTTTTCACTAATGCCCTAATTTGATAATAAACAAACAGAGAATTATCTAAAATCCCAAATTTCTCTTTAAGATGATTAAATGATAAAAATTCACCTTCTTCAAAACAATCCTGCAATCTTTTTATTCATTTAATCCACCAATCTTCTAAAACTATTATTCAATGAAAGAGGAATCAATTTATTTTAATATATTGGGGTTTGAACTGATAAACTACCTTTTGATCCTATTAATAAATTCCTTTTAGTCCAAATTTCTAATAAATGTTTCAAAATTGGCACATTATATTTCTCTATTAAAACAGTATTCCATTTAAATACAAGGTTCCAATATCGCAGCCAATTCCACCCTAGCCCAACTAGGGGGGGGGGGGTTCAAAATATCTAACATATTATTAATAAATCTTAATTGAGCTGCTTCATAATAATTTTAAAAATTAGGTAATTGCATACCTTCCAAAGCATACTTCCAGGTCAATTTATGCATCGCTACTCTTGCTAATTTTCCTTTCCATAAAAATTCTCGAACTACTTTATTTAAATCTTGAAAAAAGGATTTCGGAAGAGACCAAGGAATCGATTGAAATTAATGTTGAATTTGTAGAAAAATATTCATCTTTATACAATTTACTCAACCTATTAAAGTTAAAGGTAAATCTTTCCATTTAATCAAATCCGCTTTAATTTTCTCATTAATGGTACATAGTTTAAATTATACAATTATTGAAAATTTACATCAATCATTATCCCTAAGTACTTAATTTTATCAGTCCATCCAAATTTACTAATTTGTCTAGATTGATCGTAATTACCTTCAGAAATTGGTAGTATTTCACTTTTATCCCAATTCACTTTCTATCCAGATAATTTACCATATAATTCTAAACAATTTTGCAATTAAATTAATGATTGATTCAGATTAGTTAAATATATCAAGACATCATCAGCAAATAAATTAATCTTATATTCATCCTGTCCAATCCTTATACCTGTAATATTCTAATTCTGTCTGATAGCCTGAGCTAATGGTTCAATGACCAATGCAAATAGGACTGATGACAAAGGACAAACTTGATGAGTTGAATGCATTAATTTAAAAAAGGAAGAAGTTTGACCATTTGTTGCCAACCTTGCTATAGGATTATTATATGATGCCTTCACCCAACCAATAAATAAGGGTCCAAATTTATATTTCTCCAAAACTTTAAATAAAAAATTCCATTCGACTCTATCAAAAGCTTTTTTACCATCTAACAATACTACCATTGGTAAGTTGGGTTGCTGATGTGAAGCATTGATTAATGAAACCATTCTAAGAATATTATCTGAGGCATACCTATCTTTAATAAAAACCAGCCTGGTCAGAATGTACTAATTGTGGTAAATACTTTGCTAATCTATTTGCTACTAATTTCATTATGATTTTGTAATCCACATTTAATAAAGAAATTGGTCAATAAGAAGAAACCTTCAATGCGTCTCTGTCTTTTTTTGGTATAATTGTCATTATTGCAATCAAACACGAATCTGGTAAAGCTTGTTCCTGAGTTACCTGATTAAGAACATCCATGAATACAGAGGACAGATCATCATAAAAAAAAATTATAAAATTCAGCAGTAAATCCATCATCTCCTGGTGACTTCCCATTAGGCATTTGTTGAATAACATCCTTTATTTCTAAATTAAAAGGAGAATCCAACTTTCTCACATCCTCCTCCTTCAATATTGGTAAATTTAACTCCGACAAAAACTCTTCAATAGAACCATCATCTCGCATTCCCTCAGAAGCATATAGTTTCTGATAAAATGACAAAAAATGGTCATTAATTTCCTGAGGTTTAAAAGTAACTGAATTGTCCTTCCTCACAGCATTCATAATCCTTGAAGCTTGTTCAGTTTTCAATTGCCATGCCAAGATTTTATGTGCTCTGTCCCTTAACTCGTAATAACGTTGCTTAGATCTTTGAATCAAATGTTCAAATTGGTCACTTTTCAATATATTATATTTTAGCTTCAATTTTGTCAAAAAAGCCTTATTATCTTCTGTAGAATTTCTCTGAAATTCCTTTTCCAACTCTGTTATTTGTTTTTCCAACAACTGAGGCTCTACCAGAAATTCCTTCTTTTCCTTTGATGCATAACTAATTATCTGACCACGTAGAAATGTCTTTAAAGCATCCCATACAATAAAATTACTCCTGATTGTATTCTTATTCAAATCTAAATAAATAACAATTTGATCCTTAATAAATTTTACAAATTCCGATTTTTTCAATAATGTTATATTAAACCTCCAGCAAAAAATTGATTGATTAACTTCTGGCCCCACACAAGAAATAAACAGCAAAAAATGGTCAGAAATTATCCTACTCATATATTCAGCTTGAGTGAAACGTGCTGATGCCAAAAAAAGTCAATCCTGGAAAATGAATCATGACGTGAAGAATAAAATGAAAAATCTTTCTCAGTAGGATTTAATCTTCTCCAGTCCTCTATCAAATTCAGATCTTTCATCAAGGAAACCAATTGAACCGCTGCTTTTGATTTTTTAACAAGTATTGGAAATTTATCAAATAATGTGTCTAACACAAATGAAATCTCCCCCAGTTAAAATATTCTCCTTAGATTGACCTAAAGGTAAGAAAGCTTCAGACACAAAATGTTCATCATCAACATTAGGTGCATACACATTCAATAAAGACCATGGCTCAGCAAACAATTTACAATTAATCATTAAAATACAACCAACTGATTCTGACAAATAAACAAGTTCAAATGGTATTTTCTTGTGATTCAAAATTGCCACTCCTCTTGCTTTTGAATTAAAGGAAGATGAAAATCCATGTCCAACCCAGTCCCTCTTCAATTTCAAATGTTCTTTTTAGGTAAAATGAATCTCCTGCAAAAAAGCAATGTCAACTTTCAACTTTTTGATATAAGCTAAAACACGCTTTCTCTTAATCGGATTATTTAAACCCTGAACGTTAAACAATGCAAAGTTTATATTAGACATTATTATCAAAGTAAAACTCAAACAACAATAACTACCCTCTTAACTTTCTATCCCTTCTACTAACTCAAAAAAACCCTTAAAACTCCCCTTAAAAGTCCCTTTTCTTTCTATCTCTTCTAATAATTCAAAAAAAGATTTAATCTTAAAGCTTCCCGTTATAAACGATCACTAAACAAAACAGCACTACAAAGTAGTAACTCCCCACTTAACTGGGTGTGGACAGAAATAAATCCCTCCTACAGGTGACAGACGACTTCAGAAAGCTTCAACGACCTCTCTTTCCCCAATCAGACTCGTAAAATGAAAAGTCTAAATCAGCTTACAGCCCCATTGATTTTAATCCTAAAACTTGCTCTGGATCATCAATATCAATCAAACTCTTTGACAGATTCCCATTCCCGTTTCCATTCTTCTTCTCAGACATCCTCCTCTTAGGGGAAGAGTGCCTTTCAACAGCCCTATCAGGCAGAGAATTAGCAAAGATTAAAGCATCATAATCATTCTCAAATAATTGTGATTGAAAATTACCATAAAAAAATTTCAATACTGCAGAATTTCTAAAAGAAAATTTATAACCCATTCTCCAAAGCACCTCTTTAGCAGAATTAAACTATTTATGTCTCCTAATAATTTCTTGACTCAGATCTGGATAGAAAAAAACCTTATTTCCCTGTACCATCAACAGGGATTGATATCTACATGCATTCTGAACGGCTACTCTCAAAATAGTTTCTCTATCTTGATATTTTAGACAGCGAATCAAAACAGCTCGTGGTGGTTGACCTGGATATGGTTTACTCCTTAAAGCCCTATGAGCCCTATTCAACTCCAAACCTTCTTGAAAAAACTTCAATCCCAATACCTCAGGAATCCATTTAAAAAAAAATCATTGATTTTTCAGGAATTCCCACTATTTTAACATTATTTCGACGACTTTGATTTTCCAGAGAGTCTATATTCTTCATTAAATCTTTCTTCTGAATCTCCCATCCAATGAAAGAATCTTCCACTTTCTCTGATTTCTGTTTATTACATTCCACATGGTCCTTACAAACTTGAAAGGCACCTTCCAGTTTCTTAAAATTATCTTGAACTGTGTCCACCAAATTCAAACATTTATTGACATCACCTTTAACAGCAAAAATGTACTTTTTTATAGAAGAAACTTCATCAGAAATATTATTCATTTTTTCAGTTAGATTCATAAATCCATTTTCCATCTGAGTAGATATTTGCATTGACATATTGCCCATTTGATGTGCCATTGATTCCAAAACAGTAAAAACAGCTTCAAAGTCAATGTCCTCTCCTTGAGGCCTACCTTATTTCTCTTCAACAACAATCAACGATTCTTCTTCCAATTCTTTTAATTCAGCCTTCGATTTAACCTTGCTTCTAGCCTGGACCCCCTACAGGTCCAGACCCAATTCGTTCAGAATGCCATTGACCCTCACCGACAGCCCAGACCTTATCCAGTAATCACTGCAGACATAGAAGCAATTTTCCACCAGGTGAAAATACTGAAAGAAGACCGTGACTTGTTTTGATTCCTTTGGTGGCCTGAGGGAGACTACAGTCAAAACATGGTGGAATACAGAATAACAGGTCATCTATTTGGAGCAACTTCATCACCAAGTTGTGCGTAATTTTACCTTTAGGACATGTGGTGAGGAACAGTTCAGCTTTCAAGCTATAAGTATCATCAGGAATAACTTCTATGTTGAAGACTGTCTTACTTCTGTAGCTACAGAAGAAGGAGCAAGAGTTCTTTATCGTGATTTGCAAGCTATCTGCTTCAAGGGAGGCTTTCTACATACCAAATGCATAAGTAACACTCATCATGTGTTGGCGGCCATAGCTTAAGCAGACAGGGCAAAGGAAATGAAAAATTTGGATTTAAACCATGACAACCTTCCTGTGGAGAGGGTGTTAGGAGTACAATGGTGTGTTCGGTGTGACGTTTTTAAGTTCAAAATTATTTTGAAGGACTGACTTCTTAGAAGAAGGGGGATTCTGTCAACTGTCAATTCAATACATGATCCTCAAGGAATATTGGCACCAGTATTTCTGACTGTCATGAAGATTCTGCAAGATTTGTGTAAGAGGATTGGTTGGGATGATGAGATACCGGAATCCATTGTATAAAAATGGACGTGTTGGATTCAGGATCTTATGCTGGAAGACAGATGCTTCAAATCTTAAATTTTGGAAATGTAACATCTGCTGATTTGCATAATTTTGCTGATGCATGTGAAGATAGTTCTGGAAATGTTAGTTACTTATTACTTCATGATAACCAGGATCAGGTACATTGTGGATTTGCAATGGGAAAGGCCAGGGTGGCTCTATTAAAACCAGCCACTATCCCTCAAATGGAGGTGACAGCTGCTACCATGGCAAGCAGAATGGATACAATGTTGAAAAGAGAGTTTCAGATGGAACTAACATACTCCATATTTTGGACTGATAGCACCTCTGTGTTTAAAATATATCATCAATAAAACCACAAGGTTTTGAGAATCATTGAAATTGATAAAGTCTCACTTCCAGCACAGTGGAGATATGTTAACATAGTTATGAATCTTGCCAATCTGCTTCCTGTGGTTTGAAAGTCAGGTCATATCTGAAGAAATAAATTTAGGTGTCTGGGCCTCGGTTTCTTCTAGAGCTTCAGAAAGAGTATTTATCATGATAAATTAAAATAAATATTACCAGGGGATCCCGAAATCAGGAGTAAGACTGCAAAAGCTGTTCAGATAATGCCTGAACAAGAGGGTTCAGTTACCTGCTTAATGCATTACTTCTCATCCTGGAATTGTTTGAAAAAGGCAACAGCATGGATGCTCAAATTTAAATGATGGCTTCTGTATTGTAGTGGAAAGAAAAACAAATAAACAGTGTTCCTAATCAATTTCAATCAAATAACATCCATCAAAGAAATTTACCACAAAAAGAGACAGGAAATCTTGAGACTCAAGAAAACAGTGGTCTCACAGTGGAAGAACTGGTTAATGCTGAGAAGGAGATAATCTGCTTTTGCCAGAGGAAGAGATTTGAAGATGAAATTTCAAGTCTGAGAAAGGGAATGAATATTAAAAGGACAAGCTACATTTATAAACTTAACCCTATTCTGGAGAATGCTATATTAAGAGTTGGTGGGTGACATAGAAGAGCAGCAATGCCAGAAGAGAAAACATCCTGACATACTGGCCAAGGTTCTTTATATCTCTGATTTGTATTCTTCAGTATATTCATGAAGAGGTGGGCCATAGTGATCGCAACCATATGTTACCCATCTACGTCATAAATATTGGCTTCCTGGTGCCACTGCATCAATCAGAAAAATTATGTTGAAATGTGTTGTTTGTCAGCATGCAAATGACAGATTTGCCCCTGGACAGAGTCTCTCCTGATGAACCTCCATTTACATATGTTGGAGTTGAGTAAAGTATGAAAGGAGTGTTGTGAAATTCTATGGTGTAACTTTCATATGTTTAGCCATAAGATTTTATCTTTGTTTTGGTAATTATTATTACTTTTATTAATAAGGGACCAGTATTATAAGGGTTAAAATGTATTATATACTCACATGCAGACCTGTTTGTAGCTTTGTGGTTTTAATTAACATATTTCATGCTGTCTCCTAGCAAATCTTTGAGCCATGGTCATACAGCTTGTTTGAGAGATAACGATGCTCAGTTTAGTTTCTTTTGGTTTGCGAAATAGAATCAGAAATTGTTCTGATATTCTTTTATTGATTGTCTAACAAAATGTTAATAGCTTGTAACAATATATAGCAACATTAACAATGTATAATATAATTTAATAAACTTTGGAAAGCTCAACTTTACTTTAGTACAAATTTGTTTGAATGAGTCATAGACAACAACAGCTATAAAGGAAAGTCTTCACTACAATCACTAAGGCTTGAGAGATAATGCATTTTGAGTAGTGAAAGCTAGAATTGGAGATTAGCAATGCTGGAGTGGGAGGAGGTTTTGGAGACAGGGGAAGCATCAGGTCATGGAAACATTTGAAACAAAAATGAGGACTTAACAGCAGAGGCTCTGTTGGACATGAGACCAACATAGTTCAATGACACAATGGAGGTTGGTCAGTGGGTCTTAATGAGCAGTCATTCAATTACCCCAAAGATGCTATTCTCTTAATTCTGTCCATAGAGTGCTCTGGTCAAGCAGAATGGGGACAACATAAAAATATTGGAAGTAGGAACAGGAGTAGTTCATATATCCCTTTGGACCTGTTCTGCCAATCAACAAGATCATGGCTCATCTTTTACCTTTGCCTCTCTTTCCTTTCTCCTTCTCTATTTTGCTTGATTCCTTTTAAGCAGGTGATGTGGATAGTAGAGGCTGAGGACAAGATTATTTTGGGTAAGCTAAGGTCGGGTAAGATCTTTGCATATTAACAAAGAATAGGTAATGGTGATGGTAACTAGGGCAGTGGAATGCTCTGAATGCAGGATATGGGAAATCTGGGACAGTACAATTGTACCTAATGACTACACCTGTAAGAGGTGCATCCAGTTGCAGCTCCTTGGAGACCGAGTTAGGGAAATGAGGTGGATGAACTCCAGATTATTTGGAAGGCTGAGGGGGGTGATAGACAGCAGCTTCAGGGAGAGAGTCACCCTCAAAGTCAGGTGGCATGTAACTGGGTGACTGTTAGGAGAGGGAAGGGGATTAGGCAGTCGGCACAGAGCACCCATGTGGCCGTTCCACTCAACAATAAGTATGCTGTTTTGGATACTTTGTGGGGGAGGGGTGGGAAATTATTTACCAGGGACAAGTGAAGGTGGTCACATCACTGGCACAGAGTTTGGCCCCGGCTCAGAGGGAAGGGAGGAGACGAGATGTGATTGGGGATTCATTAGTTAGGTGAGTACAGAGTTTGTATGTTCCTGTCAGGATCAAGGGCAAGGTTAGAAGGTTTAGGGAACTTTGTTTTTTGAGGGATATCAGGGATCTGGTTCAGAAGAAGGAAGAGAAGAGGCATAGTGTAGGTATAGTCAACATGTAGCAAATGAGGTACTTGAGGAGTATAAAAATGCAAGAAAAACTTCAAGAAAGCTAAAAGAAAGCATGAGGTTGGTTTGGCAGATAATGTAAAGGTAAACCAGAAGGGCTTCTACAAGTATATTAACAGTAAACGGATAGTAAGGGACAAAATTGGTTCCCTAGAAGATCAGCGTGGTCATCTATGTGTGGAGCCTCATGAGATGGGGGAGATCCTAAACAGTTTATTTACTCATGAAACTGGCATAGGATGTAAGGAAGGAAGGGAAACAAGCTGTAGTGTTATGGAACATATAGAGATTAAAGAGGAGGAGGTGGTTGCTGCTTTACAGCAAATAAGGGTATATAAATTCCTTGAACCTTGAAGGAGACTAGAGTAGAAATTGCAGGGGCCCTGGCAGAAATATTTAAAATGTCCTTCACCATAGGTGAGGTGCTGGAGGATTGTAAGGCAGCTCATGTTGTTCCGTTGTTTAAAAAGGCTCCAAAAATAAGCCAGGAAATTATAGGCTTACTGAGCCCGATGTCAGAAGTAGGTAAATAATAGGTAAATTATTGGAAGATGTTCTGAGAGCATTTGGACCATCAAGGGCTGATTAAAGATAGTCAGGATGGCTTTGTGTGTGGTAGGTAGTGTTTGATGGATTTTACAGAGTTTTTCCAAAGAGGTTACCAATAAAGTAGATGAAGGAATGTGGTTAAGAAGGAAAGGGAAGAGAAGAGGTGAGCTGTAATGAGAAGGGATTCCATAGTTAGGGAGACAGATAAGAGGTTCTGTGGAACATATAGAGTATGCCTCCTTGGTGCCATAGTCAAAGTTATCTCAGATTTAGTTCAAGGCATTTCTCAGGAGGGAGGGTGAGCAGATATATGTTGTGTTTCATGTAAGGACCAATGATGTGAGTAAGAAGGGTAAGGAGGTCCTGCAAGGCGAGTTCAGAGAGTTAGGCACTAGGTTGAAGGAAATGACCTCCAGGGTATGCTACCAGTGCCACATGATGATGAGGTTAGAAATAGGAGGATAATACAGCTTAACATGTGGCTGAAGGCATGGAGTAGGGGGGAGTACTTCAGGTTTCTAGAACACTGGGTTCTCTTCCAGGACATGTTCCGATGGGACAGTTTACAGAATCTATATATCTACGTACTCATGTTAGATCATAGATGCATAGTGATTAGAGGAGCTAACATACCAAGATGGCCTACTGCTGCTCCTATTTCCTATGTTCTTACAGGAACCCCTCCAGGTACTCAGTTCAATGTACTTTTGATTCATCCATTTATGAATATAAATAACCAAAGCCTTATGGATGTGCTACATTTGGTCACTTCATTCAAGTCATTAACATGTATCATGAACAGTTGCGGGCCCAGCACTGAACCCCATGGTGCACTGCTCACCACCAATTGCCACCCATTTATCCCAATTCTTTGCCTTTTATTGGTTAACAAATCCTCTATCTGTGCTAATATATTACCCTAACAATATGCATTCTTATCTTATGGATGTCTTTTATGCAGCACCTTATCGAATGCCTTCTTGAAATCTAAATATACAGCATCCACCTGTTCTCCTCTGTCTACTACTTTATTATATCCAAAGGAACTCCAATAAAGCTGCAGAAACAGGGCCTGCCTTTCCTAAATCCACACTGCATCTCTCTGATGAACAATTTCCATTTGGATATCTTCTTATTGCATCACTAACAAAAGCATCAAGCATGTTCCCAAAAACAGACATTAGCTAACTAGCCGATAGTTACCTGGCTTTTGCCTGCATCCTTTTTTTAAACAGTAGTGTGATAATTGCTGATTTCTAATCTGCCAGAACCTGACCAAAGACAAGAAAATTTTGGTAAATTATCATGAATGCTCTACTAAAGCTTACAGTGTTTCTTTCAATATGTCAGATGTCTCTGATTGAGTCCACAACATTCTCAAGCATTAGGGTGAGCAGCCAAATGTCATGCACTTTGGTACCAATGACATAGATTGGAGTAGGGATGAGGTCCTGAAGAGGGAATATCGGGAGTTAGGAAGGAAGCTGAAAAGTAGGACCTCAAAAGTGGTAATCGCAGGATTCCTGTCTGGGCTACCAGCCAGTGAGGATGGCATAGGAAGTTGTGGCAGATGAATGTGTGGCTGAAGAGCTGGTGCAGGGGGGCAGGGTTTCAGATTTGTGGATTGTTGGAATATATTCTGGTGAAGGTCTGACCTGCACAAAAAGTGAAGTGCAAAAACTAGAGCAAAAGGTGAAAAGGTTAATGAAATGTGTTGTGAGGTTCTGAGGAAGAAAGGACAGATGAGGAAGCAAAAATGTAGTTAGTTGGAGGGTTTAAAATGTGTCTCTTTCAATGCAAGGCGTATTTGGAATAAAGAAGATTAACGTAGATCATGGATCAGTACGTGCAATTACAATGTTGGGGTTGTTAGAGAGAATTGGCTGGCAGAAGAATAGGTTTGGTTGATGCAGATACTGAGGAGTTAGGTGTTTTAAAAGGAATAGAATGTAAAGTAAGAGGGGTGGGGGAGTAGCATTACTTGATAGTATCACGGTTGTTGAAAGTGTGGACACTGTAGAGGGAATATCTACTGAGTCAGTGTGGGTGAAAGTCAGAAATAGGAATGGAGCAATCAATGTACAGAGAGTGGTCTATAGGCCACCAAATAACCCTTGGGTCACTGAGGAACACATAAGTAGATAGATTTTGGAATGGTGCAGAAATTAGAGGGTTGTTGATATGGGAGACTTTAACTTCCCTAACATTGACTGGTACCTCCTGATTTTAAGAGGGGGAGATGGGGCAGAATTTGTCAGGTGTGTCCAGGAAGGATTCCTGAAACATATGTGGACCAGCTAACTAGAGGTCATACTGGATCTAGAACTAGGAAATAAGCTTGGTCAGTTTACAGACCATTTTGGTGAGAGTGACCACAACTCCCTGAGGTTTAGCATAGCTATGGACAAGGATAAATGTAGACACAATGGGAAAGTGTTTAATTAGGGAAGGGCTAATTATGATCGGATGAGGCAGGAATGAGGGAGAGTAAATTGGAAACAAATGTTCATGGGAGAAAGCAGAGAGGTAATGTGGAGGATGTTTAGGGACCATTTGCTCTAGGTTCAGGATAGGTTTGTCCCACTGAGACAGGGAAAAGGTGATGGAAAAAAGAACAGTGGGTGACAAAACAGGTGAGGCAACTAGTTAAGATGAAGAAAGAATCATAAATAAGATTTAGGAAGCAGAAAACCAAAAGGGTTCATGACAAAATAATGGTAGCCAGCAACAAGCTTTAAGAAAGGACTTGGGAGAGCTTGAAGGGGTCATGAGAAGGCCTTGGCCTGTAGGATTAAAGAGAAGCACAAGGCATTCTCTGCATATGGGAAAGAACAGAAGGATGACAAGAATGAAGGTGAAGCTTCTTTAGGATAAAGGAGCCAATGTGTCTGGAGGCAGAGGGGTTTGGAGAGGTACTAACTGAATGCTTCGCTTCAGTATTCAGTAGGGAAAAGGTCCTTGATCAAGGTAAGATCAGAATAGAACTTACTGACATCTTTAAAATCTCCCTGAGAAGCACTGTGGTTTCAATGAGCTTTAAAGGCACCACCATTGTATCCGTTCCGAGAAATTGTTTATGTCCGGCCTCAATGGCCAACATCATGAAGTGCTTTGAGAGGTTCGTCAAAAGACACAACAAGCTCCGGCTGTCCCCATCACTAGACTCCCTGCAATTCACCTACAGACAGAACCACTCCATGGATAATGCCATTGCCACCACCCTCCATCTGGCCCTCACCCACCTGAAAAACAAGGACTCATATGTTCAAATGCTGTTTATTGGATTCAGCTCAATGTTCTACACAATCATACCACAGTACCTGATAAGAAAGTTGAACCTAATGGGTCTAAACACCTTATTTTGCAGTTGAATTCTTGATTTTCTGTTGGGGAGACCTCAGGTAATCCAGATCAGAAACAGCACCTCTGAGACCATCACATTGACAGAAAGAGCCCCCAGGGCTGTGTGCTTAGTCCACTGCTGTTCACTCTGCTGACCCATGACTGTGCAGCTAAACACAACTGAAAACACTTCATCAAGTTCACTGATGACACAACCGTGATGGGCCTGATTAGTAAGAATGACATGTGATTGCATAGAGATTAAGTGCAATCACTAACGGGCTTGTGCAGAGCCAACAACCTGTATCTGAATGTTAAAAAATCAGGAAGGCCCAGGGGAACTTCGCTCTACTGACCATTGATGGCTTCACCATTGAGGTCATCAAGACTATCAAGTTCCTTGGAGTGCACCTGGTCCCTCAACACCAGCTCCATGGATAAGAAAGCCCAGCAGTACCTCTCCTTCTTGTGAAGGTTGAGGAAAGTTCATCTCCCACCCTCCATCTTCACTATACTCTACATTCGATGTATTGAGTGCATCCTGTGCAACTTCATTACTACCCGGTTTGGAATCTGTACCTCCTCGGAACACAAGACACTGCAGGGGACAGTAAAGTTAGTGGAAAAGACCATTAGGGGCTCCCTTCCTACCATGAACGACGTCTACAACACTTGATGCAGCCGAAAGGCAATGAACATTGTGAAGGACTCCACACACCCCTCATGTTGCCCTTTCTGCCATCTGGTAGGAGGTACCATAGCACTTGGGCCCTTACATCCAGATTGGGCAACAGTTTATTTCCCCCAGGCCATCAGACTCCTGAATTCCCAGAGCATATGTGCCTAGGAACTCTTACAATATATGTCTTAATATCTAATATTTTATGTGTTTAAAATTTTTAAATTATTTTGTTTATTGAGTATAAACTGTGAGTGGTGCTGATGTGAGATAGATTGGAGGGCTCATCAAGGGAGGGGGTATGGGTGGAATTTAATTAATTAATGTTGACAATAATTATCCAATTTGCTTACTCATTTATTAATAGCACAATAATCTATTGCATTTAGTTTATTTTGACTGTGGGAAATAGAGATGCGCATTTTCTTTATTTCACAACCGTGCGACAATAGGGTTAACATTAAATCATTGTGTACATGAATCGTTTATTCAAGTGTGGGGAATTTTATATGAACCATATATAGATTCAAGCTACATTTTTTTAGTTTGAAAAGTATTAAGTGGATCTTTATATTTTTCAGGATTTTTAACTATTAATGCTATTGTAGTGGCCCACACACCGAGACGGGGACTGGCCTACAAAATGGGCAAAGAACATGGGTACCATGCAGGTGACATTGGCCATCATCCCAGGTGACCTTTGCACAGCAGGAAGATGGGGAACTCTGGTAGGAATGCCGGCTAATCCCAGGCCAGCACTGCGATGTCACAGGGCACTGATGTCAGCACCAGGACCATGTAAGTGCGACAGCCAGAGCAATAAACCAGTCTCATTTTCTGAGCCCTTGGTGTGTGTTGTTCTTCTCCTCACTTGCGTAGCGTGAACGCTACATTGGTGACCCTGATAGGTCCAACCAGCATTTCAACTCGAAGATGACGAATCAAACAGAGCCAGTGACCATCTACGTAATTTCTCTCAGGCTCCCAATGTTTTAGGTGTTGCAGCCACACGTGTGGTTAGAGCAGACTGAGGCTCAATTCCAGCTTCAGCATATTGCCACCGATGACACCCACTACTTCTACATCCTGAGCGCCCTCAATCAGGACACAATGGCAAGAGTTGTAGATTTCCTACAGCAGCCTCTGGAAAAAGGCATATATATATATATATTTTTTTTTCTTTCTTTGGCTTGGCTTCGCGGACGAAGATTTATGGAGGGGGTAAAAAGTCCACGTCAGCTGCAGGCTCGTTTGTGGCTGACCAGTCCGATGCG
This sequence comes from Narcine bancroftii, assembly GCF_036971445.1. Classification (NCBI taxonomy): domain Eukaryota; kingdom Metazoa; phylum Chordata; class Chondrichthyes; order Torpediniformes; family Narcinidae; genus Narcine; species Narcine bancroftii. The sequence continues at coordinate 92,088,542 of NC_091471.1, read as the reverse complement.
GGACAGGCAGACACGATTGCAGCGGTTGCAAGGGAAAATTGGTTGGTTGGGGTTGGGTGTTGGGTTTTTCCTCCTTTGCCTTTTGTCAGTGAGGTGGGCTCTGCGGTCTTCTTCAAAGGAGGCTGCTGCCCGCCAAACTGTGAGGCGCCAAGATGCACGGTTTGAGGCGTTATCAGCCCACTGGCGGTGGTCAATGTGGCAGGCACCAAGAGATTTCTTTAGGCAGTCCTTGTACCTTTTCTTTGGTGCACCTCTGTCACGGTGGCCAGTGGAGAGCTCGCCATATAATACGATCTTGGGAAGGCGATGGTCCTCCATTCTGGAGACGTGACCCATCCAGCGCAGCTGGATCTTCAGCAGCGTGGACTCGATGCTGTCGACCTCTGCCATCTCGAGTACCTCGACGTTAGGGGTGTGAGCGCTCCAATGGATGTTGAGGATGGAGCGGAGACAACGCTGGTGGAAGCGTTCTAGGAGCCGTAGGTGGTGCCGGTAGAGGACCCATGATTCGGAGCCGAACAGGAGTGTGGGTATGACAACGGCTCTGTATACGCTTATCTTTGTGAGGTTTTTCAGTTGGTTGTTTTTCCAGACTCTTTTGTGTATATATATATATATAAAAGAGCTATCAACCCGCACATTTGGGCTCTCCTGGGTCGAGCGTACCACCTGATTGACAGGGTCCAGTCTGCCCTAATGAGCGAGATGCTTGCTCTAACCAAGTGCCACAAACCTTGCCTGCTCTTTGAGCAGATCTTTCTGGAGCAGCTGCCTGAGGATATCTGACTCTTGCTCATGGATGGGGATTCAGCATCTGTCTGAGGTTCGCGGCCTGGGTGGACATGCTCTGAAGAGCAAAGATGGACACAGTTGTAGACCACATCAACAAGCCCCACGAACATCCACCTGCGAGATCAATACCAATGGAGAGGTAAGTTAACACATTGGAACAGATATGCTACTATCATCAGTGATGGGGTATGGAGGTCCGTCAATGCTGCCCACCCTGCGGGTTTCCGGGAAACGCCTTGGCTAACCGTCATTGATGCCTGTGGGGGTTGGCCCTGTGATATCTTCCTCTACATATGGGACTCCGTGTTGGGCATGCATTTCCTGGTCGAAATCGGCGCCAAGATAAGCGTCCTACCCCTGCAACCCCTGACACCCATAACAGCAAGTAGGGCCCATAACTGAGGGCAGCCAACAGCCCCTGCATTCAGACTTTTGGTACCCACACCATTCCCCTTTAGTTCGGCAACAGCCGCTTTACATGGACCTTCACCCTCACAGCAGTGGCTCAATTGCTCCTTCATGCTTGCTTGTCGACCTCAAGGAATGGCATTTAGTGCACAAGCTTTTCAGATTCTGCCTCTGGGGAAAGTCAAACTACCCAGCACCCTCCACCCCCCCCCCCCCCCCACCGCCCACCTGGACTCTATAACTCTTTCGGACAATGTATTTGTCCACATCTTTGCGGATTTCCCCTCGATAGTGACGCCACAGTTCTCCATGGCTGAACCAAAGCATGGGGTAAGGCACCACAGTATGACCGAGAGCCCTTCACTCCACACCAGTCCACACCAACTCATTCCTGTAAAGCTCAACCTAGTGTAGGAGGAATTTATTAAAATGTTGGAGCTAGGGATTGTACAGTGCTCCTACAGTCCCTGAGCTTCACACTCCACATGGTACCCAAATCAATGTGGGGGGGGGTGCCCCACATCCAAGGCTTTGCCACCAACCTGCATGGAGCATGGGTATTCTCCAAGGTGGACCTTATCTGGGGGTAGTACCAAATCCCAGTTCACCCCCAGAACTTTCCCAAGACCAAAATTATAACCTCCTTTGGCTTGTTTGAATTTCCCCGCATGCCCTTTGATTTAAAGAACGCGGCACAAACTTTTCAGCAGCTGATGGACTCAATGAGCCGGGACCTTCCATTTGCATTCACCTTTTTGGATGATAGCCTCATCACCAACCGCAGCTGCAAAGACCATGCTGCCCACCTGAGGCAACTGTGCATCCTGTTCGATGAGTTTGGGCAGATACAGCCATGTACACATCAACATAGTGGGGTGAGATACTTCTTGACCATGGTTGACTGCACCACGAGATGGCCTGAGGTGGTCTCACAGGTTGATACCACAACAGAAAAATGCACCAGGGCACTCATCGATATGTGAGTGTCCAGATTTGTGGTCCCAGAGCACCTAACCTTGGACAGGGGGGTACAATTCACCTCTGGGTTCTTGGCAGCACTGTCTAACCTTTTGGGGACACAGATCCACCACACCATGGTGTATCACCCTCAGGCCAATAGTTTGGTGGAGCATTTTCTTAGGTACCTCAAGGTAGCCTTGATGACCCGGCTCAAGGTTCCCAACTGGGTGGATGAACTGCCTTGGGTCCGGTTGGGGATTTGTACGGCCCCAAAGGAGGATTTCAATGCCTCAGCAGTGAAGATGGTCTATGGCGCACACTTGGTCATTCACAGGAAGATTTCAGCCCCCGATAAATGCCCAGAAGACCCCATAGTGACCCTCAAGATCTTGAAGCAAAAACTGGCATTCAAGGACTTAAAGATTTCTTAGTACATATTTGTGAGAAGGGGTGCTCACCAGCCACCCCTACTGCAACCCTATGAGGGGCCCTACAGAGTCATCAGGGACAATGGCTCCACTTCATCCTCGATATTGGTTGTAAGGAGGAGACTTTTACTGTCAACCACTTGAAACTGGCATATCTGGACTGTAATGAGCTAGCCTCCAGTCTCCCCCGTGACGCAGGGGCAATGGCATGATCACCTTTTCTGGGAGATCGTGTAACAGCCCACACATGGAGATTTGGACTGGCCCAAAATATGCAACAAATGCAGCGAACGTGTAGACCTGGAGGTGACACCGGCCATCATTCCTGGTCACCTCCGCATGGCGGGAAGATGGGGAACACTGGTGGCAATGCCGGCCAATCCCAGGCAAGTGCTTTAATGATGCAGGGCCCTGACATCAGTGCCTAGGGCCCATATATGCGTGACAGCCAGAGCAATAAGACAGTCTTGTTTTCCAAGGCTTTGGTGTGTGTGCTATTCTTTATCACGATCGTATAGTGTGAACGCTATTGATTGCTTGTTGTCTAGAAACTTTGATGAGTTTAATGTGTTAGCTAATTTTTATTTTTGCTGATAATGTGAAAGGAGAGGTGAACTCATTATGTATGTGCATGTATTTTTTATTTTAACTGTATAGTTTTTTTCATTTTGTTTGCCTTATTTTATTTAGTTTTTTTTTCTTTTGGGGGAAGATATTAATAATCTTTTAAAATAAGCAGCTATATTTAATATCTTCAGCAGAAGCATAAGGGTTTATAACACTTTTTTTGGAGATTGTTGCTGCTTGGTTTAGCAACCTTTAGTCAGGAGAAATTTGGGAGGGAGGTGGAGTATGTGGGTTCATAGAATTGCAAGGTTTTTATGGCTTCAAGTTCAGTGCAATCCATGCTTTGGCATGTATTCAAGGTAACTGCTTGGGAAGTAATGACACACAGTGCCTGGTTATTTTCTTAATAGTAACTAAATCTCATGACTAATTTTATCAGACTTATCTCTTGGAATGTGTGAGGTTTAAATAGCACAATTAAATGAAGAAAACCTTGAAGGTCACCGCGGGGTCTTCTGAGCATTTATTGGGGGCTGGAAATTTCCTGTGAATGACCAAGGGTGTGCATATCAAGATACTTAAAGCTGAAATTGTTTTTCTTCAAGAAACTGAAATCAGAAATTGTGATAATGCCAGACTTATGTCAAAATAGAAAGGACAAAAATTCTATTCTTCTTTATATTCTAAAGTTAAAGAAGTCTCTATTTTATTTAATGAGAATATTCATTGTAACCAATATAATATTATGTCAGATATGGTCATTATATTATCCTTACAGGAAAACTATATAATAAAATTGTCATTTTTTTTGCTAATGAATATGCCCGTAATATTGATGATCCAGAATTTTTTGAAAGATTTTTCTCAGCCCTTCCAGATTTAAGTCATTACTCATTAGTGTTGGGGGTGATTTCAATTGTTGGTTAAATAATGTTCTGGATCATTCATCCCCTAAACCTGCTACTCTGAGTAAATCTGCTGCTTTAATTCATTCCTTTTTAACAAATTTTGGTATTTCTGATGTCTGGCATTTCTTTCATCCTCATTTTTTTCTCTAATGTTCATCATACTTATTCTCAAAATGATTTTTTTTAATAGAACATCAATTGAGTCCATTGACCAAATCATGTGAATGACAGGGAATAGTGATATCTGACCATGCTCCTATTAGTTTGTCTTTGAATTTTCAAGATTTTTTTTATTATGAGTCATTTGTGTTTTAATTCTACTTTACTTCCAGATAATGATTTTTTGAAATTTATGGAAGACTAAATTATTTTTTTTCTTTGAAACAAATTTGTCTTCAGCTGTTTTTAATTTGATTTTCTGGGATACAATGAAAGCATATATTAAGGGACAAATTATTTTTTATACAGCCAATATTAAGAAGACTAATTAGGAAAAATTAGTTCTAATTAATCAGATCAAATTATCTTTATCTCAGTGATTATCAACCTTTTTCTTTGCACTCACATACCACTTTAAATAATCCCTATCCCACCAGTGCTCTGTGATTAGTAAGGGATTGCTTAAGGTGGTATGTGAGTGGAAAGGGAAGGTTGAGAATCACTGCTTTAGGCTCAATTGTTACTGACATATTTTGCTTGAGAAAAATTGTAGTTGGCCCATTTCCTTTGGAGTTATGAAACCATGCAAATAACGAGTCAATTGGGTGCAATTAAAACAGTGGTTTTCAAACTTTTTGTTTTCACCCATATACCATCTTAAGCAATCCCTTATTAATCACAGAACATCTATTGCTAGAGAATACTTAAAGTGGTATTTGAGTGGAAAGAAAAAGGACAAGAACCACTGAATTGTGAAAAGGGGAAATATCCACTTGAATCTGCTTCTTATAGGCCTATTTCTTTATTGAATGTTGACATGAAGATTTTATTTGAAGTTCTGGCTGTTACAAGATCAAACCAGCAACCACAAAGAAGGCATATTACACCGGGGTAAAGATGAACAATTACTTTATTAATAGAAATTCACATTCAAACTTTAAATCAAAATCTCCCCTTTTATAACAATGCCCACTAGTTACTATGTAAATTTCTATAACAGTGTAAAACTAATAAATTCCCCAGCCTAAATATTACATATGTAATTAAAATCTAAGTTATATTTCCAACCACCCCACAGAAAAACTTAGACACAAAACAATCACAAAACACACAAGACTCACAAAACTTCGATCTCAACTGAAGCAAAGATCATAAACAAGATTCAGTTTGGGTGGTAAACTGAATCCAAAAGACCTTTCACAGAGAGAGAGAGAGAGAGAGAGAGAGAGAGAGAGAGAGAGAGAGAGAGAGAGAGAGAGAGAGAGAGAGAGAGAGAGCACAAAATTCGAAGTTGTCTTCTTGTGTTGCTTGCAGAGAGAGGAACAATGACTTGGTCCGGATCCTTCTGGCTGCCTTCGGAATGTTTATTCCTTTTTGAAATCCCAACATTCTAAACTGTCTTCCAGACAATGACTCATGTTTTGGGCCTTCTTCCACTCCACAGCACCCCCAGTGGTGGTTTATCATTTTCTGCACATGCTCAGTCCGTCTCCCACTCTCTCAGCAGTCCACCTTCACCTTGGCTCTTAAAGGCAAACTGTCATTTTTCAACACAAAACCACAGAACACATAGGCCGATACACAACACAGAACTCTGTAACATAGCCCATAGAGTGGAAAATATTTTGCCATTATCATTTCTTAAGATCAAATTGGCTTCATTAAAAATCATTATTCTTATTTAATATACACCGATTATTGAACATTTTATATTTATCCCCCACTCCTGTCCCTGAATGTATTATTTCAATAGACACTGGGAAAGCTTTTGATAGGGTGGAGTGGGGTTATTTATTTGCAATGCTGGAACAATGTAACTTTGAACCACATTTTATTAAACTGATTAAATTATTATATTTATGTCCTACTGCTTCAGTTCTTACTAATCTTCAACAATCAAAATCTTTTAATCTTCAATGGGGTACTCATGATGTTTGCCCTTTAAGTCCATATTTTAAAATTTTGTTTTATAACCACTAGCACTTTGAGAATGTTGAAATTTTTCAAGGATTTATAGGATGGGAATTGAGCACAAAGTTTCCTCATATGCAAATGATTTTTTGCTCTTTGTTTCTAATAAAGCTGATTTTTTAAACCAAACATATTATCTTTGTTATCACAATTTAGTCAGTTTTCAGGGTGTATATTGAATCTTCTTAAAAGTGAACTTTTACCTTTAAATGTTCCAATACCAAGGTATTCTGATTTTTCTTTTAAGATTGTGAAGGAGCAATTTACTTTCCTGGATGTCAGGCAAGCTGTTTTTAAAAACATAATCAGCAGAAAAGTCAAGAGAGATGATCTTGCTTCAAGTTGTGTATTGCCACCTGAACGGCCAATCAAAGGGCCACTTTCTCTTCTTCAGGCACATTCTTAGCGGAGAACACACCTGAAGAAACCTAAAGAAACACACACACTCACAGTGTGGGAAGTTAAGCTCTGAGATTTATTGAGGCTAAAAAGGCTCCTTTTATACAGTTGGAGTTTCCGCCATTTGTTTGATTTGCTGACATTAGCGGCATGAATAACAATAGCGGGCGGGAACATACTTGCATGCGAATACGCTTCTTCCTCAACCTGTTATTGACCTGTTAGCTGGGCAGCTTGGCCAGCACTATTTTAGGGCTGCTGGTCTTGTACTGCTCCAGCTTTCAACCGCGCCGGTTCACTGGATTAAAGGATGTGTTACAGTGCGTAATGCTGCTGTTTACATCATGCGTGCTGCATGATGTGCCAGCTCGATTTCTGCGGTTGCGGGCTCCCACACAGGAATAATTATTCTTGAATTGCTGTTGTATTCTGAAAAGTAACCAAAGGCAGGATAGGGATAGTAGTAGTGAGCTGCTATAATCTTCAATTTGCCTTACCAAAACTTGGTGGGACAGATTATGAAAGGAATTGGAATAACAAATAGATCAGGCCCTTCAGCTCATGATTTCTGTACCAACTACGATACCAATTTAAACTAAACCTACATGCACACAAATGGTACATCCTTCCACCCTTCACTTGGTCTTGTGCTTCCCTAAGAGCTTTTGAAATGTTGCCATAATATCAGCATCTATCTCCTCCCCTGGTAGCCCATTCCAGTCACCTATCTTTTTTCACACTGTAAAAGAATTGCCTTGCAAATCTCCTTTCAACTTTCACCTCTCACCTTAAATCTATACCCTCTCATATTTCAATATTGATCCTTTTCTATGCACCTCATAATTTTATATCAGGTTCCCTTCAGTCTGATGCTCAGTTCAGGTTTACCCAACCTCTCATTATAATCCTTACCTAATCCTTACAACATCCTGGTGGGCCTCTTTGGCTCCCTCTTCAAAATTGCATATCCTACCTGTAATGCAGTAATCCAAACTGCATACAAAACTCCAAAGTGTAATACAGCTGCGAGATGACTTCAGGAACCATGATTGCCCAGATATCACTGGAGGGGCATACTGCTCCACAGACGGCCAATTATGCCCAACAACTGGTTCATTAAGGACAGGATAATGGAATTACCTGAGACAGTGAAGATAAACCGACCTCGCTGGGGCTCAGTTCCCATCTCCACAACTGGATCCTGGACTTGTTGATTGAAAGACCACATTCTGTCAAGTTGGCAGCAAAACCTCAACTCCCATCATATTGAGCATTGGGCGCACCTCAGGAATACCTACTGAGCCCCCTGCTGTTCACGCAGCTAACTCATAACTGTACTGCCAGTTCAGCTCCAACAGAATCATTCATTTCGCGAATGACACAACAGTGGTTGGCCTGATCAGCAACATTGATGAGTCAACTTATATGGAGATGGTTGATAGGCTAGTATAGTAGTGCGAGAGCAACAACGTGGACTAACGAGATGATTGTGGACTTCAGGAGGATGAAGAATTACTCCCAACTACATATCAATGGCTCTGTTGTAGAGAGAGTGGAGAGCACAATATCTCTAGGTGTCCATTTAAAGGGCATCCTAACCTGGACCCAAAACACTTCATCATTAGTCAGGAAGGCACAGCATCACCTACACTTCCTAAGTAAGTTGAGGATGGCAAGAATACCGGTCACCATGCTAATAATGTTGTACGGGAGCACAATAAAGAATGTCCCTGACTTACTGCATCATAGTGGGGTATGGCAGTTGCAAAATATTTCGAAGGTGATTAAAACTGCTAAGAAGATCACTGGGGCTTCTCTTCCCTCTATCAATGATATTTACAGGGAGATTAAAGAAAGTTCAAAAAATCATCAAGGATCATTACCATACAGCCTGCATTATCTTTGACACACTCCCTACGAGGAAGAGGTACAGGACTGCCAGGTTCGGAAACAACTTCTTCCCTCAGGCATTAAGACCATCGAATAATTCTAGAAATCCATAAATTACTTTAATATGTATTTATTTTGGTTTGCTACGTACATATGTTGTTTGTGTGTAGGGTGTGGTGTACTGTGTAATTGTGAGTGTGCACAATGTTCTGGAGATGTGCTGCTTCATTGAGATGTATATGAACAATCAGATTCAACTTGAATTTAGCTCATTCTTTCAAAGAGGCAGCACAAAATGCCATATGATATCCTGATACATCAGTATTTTGTTAGGAACTGATGTCTCAAAGAGTTAGAAACAGGATAGGCTGTGTAAAGATTGAGGAAGAAATAGGCTTAATCATGCACAAGTCCACTTAATGCATTCTTTCATATAATTTTATAGATGCAAATCTTTGATATTTGAAAATTAATGATTTCCAGTTACATTTTGTTCAGAGCACAACTACATGAAATCAAAGTATTTATACTGGTTAAGTATTTTACTCATTAATTCATTTTTGCAGAATTCCTAATTTGTTCATAACTCGAGACAAACCACGTCTTAAACATTTTTTTAAACTTATTTATAACCCAATGTGGATTTGATAGAAAATGTATTGGGCAGATTTAACATTTGACTTGTTCACGAAAGGGTATGAGAAAATGGATCTTACCATTAACATGAAGATATACAAAGCCTACCAACTCATCTCCATTGTACAGCATTGCTCTCCAAAAGTAAGTGTCTGCCAATGTAGGGACTACTTTCCATGTCAGGAGCCACAGAACAATGAAGACATATTAATGACAAAATTCATCACTGCTTCAAATCAATTAACATCACAATCATTGCCTGTCTGAGTCAAAGGAATTAGGAGATACCATCAATAATGTTACTTCAAAATCCTTCCAAATCCAAGTTCAATGTCCTCCCCAGTGCTGAGGCCAGTGAAAATGGATTATCTTGAGGTACTCCAAACATCAGATGAAACTAACATTCTATTCTGAGTTCCTTCAAGACAAAAGTATGTGTAGAGGAATATTTTGGGTCCTGTGATCATAATGCCATTAGTTTCTAGTTAATTATGGAAAAGGATAGTTCTGGGCCAGGGCCTGACAAGATATTCCCTCGGACCTTGTGGGAGGCTAGTGTAGAAATTGCAGGGGTTCTAGCAGAAATAGTTCAAATGTCCTTAGCCATGGGGAATTGGAGGGTAGCTCACATTGTTCCATAGTTTAAAAAACAACCTCCAAAAGTAACCCTGGAAATTATAGGCCCATGAGCCTAACGTTAATAGTCATTAAATTATTGAAAGGTGTTCTAAGAGATTGGATATACAATTATTTGGATATCCAGAAACAGATTAGGGATAGTCAACATGGCTTTGTGAATGGTAGGTCACGTTTAACCAATTTTATAGAGTTGTTCAAGGAGTTTACCAGGAAAAGTTGACAAAGGAAATGCTCTGGATGTTGTCTACATGGACTTCAGTAAGGCCTTTGACCAGGTCCCACATGGTAGGTTAGTCAGGAAGGTTCAGATGCTAGGTATTAATGGTGAATAGTATGGTGAATTCGACAATGACTAGATGGGAGAAGCCAGAGTAGTGATGGATGACTGCTTCTCAGACTGGAGGCCTGTGGCTAGTGGTGTGCCTCAAGGATTGGTGCTGGGACCATTGTTGTTTCTCATCTACATCACTTATGTGGATGATAATGTGGTAAATTGGATCTGCAAGTTTGAAGATGACACTAAGATTGTAGGAGTTGTGGACAGCGAAGAAGGTTTTCAAAGCTTGTGAGGGATCTGGATCAGCTGGAAAAATGGGTTGGAAAATGGCAGATGGAATTTGATGCAGGAAATTGTGAAGTGTGACAATTTGGTGACAAAGAAAGGACATGCATGTAAATGGTAGGGGACTGAAGAGAGTGGTAGAACAGAGGGATCGGGGAATACAAATATATAATTCCCTGAAAATGGCATCACATGTGTATAGGTCTGTAAAGAGAGCTTTTGGCATATTTGGCTTCATACGTCAAAGTATTGAGTACAGGAGTTGGGATCTTATGGTAAAGTTGTATAAGACATTGGTGAGGCCAAATTTGGAGTATCGTGTGCAGTTTTGATCACCTAAATACAGAAAAAGATATCTATAAGAGAGAAAAATGCTGAGAAGATTTACCAGGATGTTGCCTTGACTTCAGGAACTGAGTCACAAGGAAAGGTTAAACATGTTAGAACTTTATTCCCTGGAATGTGGAAGAATGAGGGGAGATTTGATTAAGGTATTGTCGTGCTATTAATTAGACCTGACAGAACAGAAGGTGAGATTAATAGGCTTTAATCCTTATAAATTAACAGGAATATTTTACATGCTGTAGGCCTGATTCCAAGGCAGTACTGAGGGAGGGGATTGGGCAGTACTGCCTTTATTAGGAATCCTGAGGGGGAAGAGTTACAGTATTGGGGTGGGCCAACTTAGTACAATGCATGCATTAGTGTTCCACTACATTCAGCCCTTCTTTTGAAATGAAGTCTGGTGGGATGAAGTGTCAGAGTCCATTTAGAGTCTATTTACAGGTTCAGCCTGTCCGGTGGTTTAGTCCATCAAAATGACCATCGCAGTTCCCGCTGTGATGTTGCTGTAGGCTCCTGAGCAGTGCTCTGTGTGACAGGCTACAATTCGGATGACTGAACAGAATCACTTAGGGCTGGATTGTAGTTGTAGGTGGACAGTTCAATTCTCCACCTCAGGATCTTGTTGTTCTTAATTTTTCCCACCTGTTTGTTGTTAAACATGAATGTGACTGCACATTGGTCAGTCAGCAGGGTGAACAATTTGGCAGCTAGATAATGTCTCCAGTGGTGCACAACTTCCACTATTGCCTGGGCCTCCTTCTTAATGGCTGAGTGCCGCAGTTTGGGGCCCTAGAGGGTATGGGTGAAAAATTCCATCGGCCTGTCTGCCTGGTTAAGTGTGGCAGCCAGGGTGAAGTGGGATGCATTACTCTCCACCTGGAATAGGATGGATTCATCTACAGTGGTCATCACCACCTTGGCAATGTCGCCTTTGATACAAGTGAAGGCTCTTGGGGGAAAGGTAGTCGTTTTTACCAGAGGTGGGCTTTGTCTGCATAATTTGGTACCCAATGTGCATAGTATGAAAAAAATTCCAGACACCTTTTCAGGGCCTTGAGGTTATAGGGGAGTGGGAGCTCCAGCAAGGCCCACATATGCTCAGGGTTGGGTCCAATTACTCCATTCTCCACCACACACCCTAATATAGCTAGGCGTGAAGTGCAAAACATGTATTTCTTCCATTTACACATGACATTTAGGGGTTTGGCTGTGTGGAGGAAATTCTGCAGGTTAACCACAGATGGTCACTGAACGTGGCTTACTGGGGAACGTGGCTTTCAGTTGGTGGTTGCCTACCATTCGGTCCATCTCCCTCTGGAAGACCAAAACTCTGTTTGTGACTCCAAAAGAGATCCTGAGGGAATGGTAGAGGTGGACATCCACCTCAAACGCCATGTATGGGCTGACCTCCGGGCAGATCGGGAGCTTGAGACAGGCCAACTTGAGGTCGATACTGGAGAAGACCTAGTATTGGACAATTTCTATGTGGGGGAGAGGGTAGGCATCCAAGAACGTGAAATGATTGATGGTTTGCCTGTAGTCTATGACCATCCAGTGCTTCTCTCCTCTCTTTACCACCACCATCTGCACTCTCCAAAGACTGGTGCTGGGCTCTATGCCTTCTGCCAGGTTTCACTTAACCTCAGCCTTGATAAAGGCTTTGTCCCCGGGACTGAATTGCCTGCTCTTAGGCAAGAGTTGTGGCATCACAAACTATTTAAAATTCAAGATGTCTGCTCTAAAGATGGTGGCCCCATGGTTCGCTCATGGTCACCTCCGAAACTGAGGCCAACCCTGGCCGTGGTGCCGAGGTTCCCGCTGTGCTGTTCTCCGCAACAGAAATAGAGCTGGAAATGACGTGGTCCAAAATGGCAATGGCTGCTGCTCACACACACTGCTGTAAGGATAAGCTCTGGACCTATATACCCTTAAGTAGTTTCCTTTTCTTCCACAGATGGAGCAACTCATAGTTTTCTTACATGGGTGCTTTGTCTGGAGTAATAGCACTTCAGGTCCTCAGCGATAGCGGTTGCTGTTTGAGATCCCGTGTCCCAAGATGGTAACGTCTGTACTCTCCATGTGGCGGCCACGTTGCCGGAGGTGTAAGCCTCCACATTCTGTTGGGCCCTCTCTATTGCCTTGGCGAGATTAACCATGTTCTGCTGGGTAAGATTGCCCTTCTTCAGGAGGCCTTGTCTGATATGATCAGACCTGAGACCAACCACACAGGTGTCCCTGTTCAGCTCCTCCTGGTAGATGGCTATAAACTTACAGGCATACCTTACATGCTGTTGACCCAATTCCAATGCAGTGCTGAGGGAGGGGATTGGGTGGTACCACCTTTATTAGGAATCCTGAGGGGGAGGATTTACAGTAGCAGCAGTGGGGTGAAATATAAACCAGAGGACATTGGTTAAGAGTGAAAGGGGAAAATTTTAGGGGGAACATGAGGGGGGGATCTTCTTCACACAGAGTGAGGAATGAGCTGCCAGCTGAGGTGGTGAATACGGACTCAATTTTAACATTTAAGATTAATTTTGATATGTACATGGATGGGAGATGTATGGAACTCTATGAATTGAGTGCAGGTGAGTGCGACTAGGCAAAAAAAAATGGTTTTGCACAGACTAGAAAGGTTGAATGAATATGTTTCTATAGTGTAAAGTTCTAAGCAAAGTGCCAATGGGTAAGCCTGGTCCATATCTGGTCAGCACACTTTAAGGAGGGTTGAGACAATCCTAGAGAGGGCACAAAAGAAATTTTCCAGGAATCATTGATTTCAGCTATACAGTTGGAGAAGCTGGGTTTGTTCTCTTTGGAGTTAATAATTTTGAAAGGAGATTTCATAGATACACAAGATTACAATAGAATTAAGTAGGGTATGTAGAGGAATCTGTTCCCATTTTGAACATCAGCAGAAAGATATTAAAAAAAATGTATAGAAAACGTAGAATTTTTTAATGCATAAAGTGGGTTTTTTTAACCATAAACTCATTGTCTGCTTGAGTGGAGAAAAAGTGAGTCCATGCTTCCAAAAGGGAACTGGAGAGACACAGGAGAGAGCTTGCTGGATGTGGGAAAAAGAGCAATAAATAAATTGTCCTTCAAAGAGTGAAGCACAATATTGGACTGAAGGGTTTCCTTGTATACTATGCTCTTTCTATGATACTTCTTGGTGGAAGGAGGAAAGAATATGTCAAAACTCATAGCTCCTCCCTTCCTTATTATAGAAACCACTCTAACTTAGCTCAGTTTGTCAACCCCACCATGTAACCTGTGTCAAAATGCCACAAGATATTCCACCAATTTCCATGGCCTTCCCAGCCACTGACATTTGAAGGGGCCCTGGCTGTGAAAGCAGTTCAGCTTAATTCTGCCTTGCATGGGCAGGAACTTCTGTGCAGCTTCCCATCAAAAATCTACCAGCAGTTAAAATCCAGACCCAGATTTCAGATAAATGAACACTCAGCAGACAGAAGGGGAGAATAGCAACAGTGAAATATCATTACTCCTCTTTAAAATATAGTTGACCATCAACAATATTTATTGAAGCATCTTAAATTATCAAGCAGTGGCAACAATAAAAGATAGTTCACTGTTTCATTAATGGCAATATTTTTGCTAAGTTGTTATATGACATAGAAAACCCATAAAGCTGTTTGACATGTAAACATATCAATACAGAAATGTCATTACTGGTTACATTTGTGGTGCATTTGGTTGGTGCTCCATGTGCAATGTGAGAATGGATACATTTCTTTTTTTTAAACCTTTTTTGATTTTAAAATACATGTATAGATAAAAAATCAAAACAAACTAAAGTAAAATAAAATAAACAAAACCCACCCTCCCCCCTCCCACCCTTCTCCCACAAAAAACCCCACAAAGGGAGCAAAAAACATAAATCAGTTAATTACTTACAAGCTTACAATATATAAAAAAAATTAAGATGCTTCTAAACCCATAATTTCCAAATAAGGTGACCACATCTGAACAAAAAAAGAATAATAATCATGCAAATTATATGTTATTTTCTCCATAGAGATACAAGATCTCAACTGATTATGCCAGTGGGCTATATTTAATTCCACATTATCTTTCAAAGTAATCGCAATACATTTCCTCGCTACTGCCAATGCTAAACGAATAAACGCCATCTGAAACTTGCCCAACCCCAACCCAGTCAAAGATATGGTATAACCCAACAAAAAAATTAGTAGATTTAATGGTAATTTAATCTTAAATAACTTTTCCAAAAAACGATTGAACTTTGTCACAAAACCAAGCTGCATTTGCATATATTCCAGTATGAAGTCCACACCTAAAACATAAATCTGAACTACTAAAACCATAACTTTTTAACTTCTCAGGGGTCAAATACAATTGATGTAAAAAGTTATAATTAACTAAACTATATCTTACATTAAGTAATTTAGTCACGCTATCTTGACACATATCTTCCCATTCCTCCTGAGATATGTCAAAAGTTAAATCTTCTTCCCATTTAATTCTAGATTTGTTTAAATCTGGTTTATTCATCTTATCTTGTAACAAAGCAAACATATCTGAAATAAATCCCTTTTTTAATGTGTCTAAAATCAAAAGCTCAAACTTAGTTAATTTAGGTAGCATCATTTCTCTTCCAAAGTTGTCTATCACCAAAGCTCACACTTGATAATAAACAAATAAAGAATTATGTGATATCCCAATTGTTTTCCTAAGTCTAGTAAAAGAAAGAAACTGTCCATCTTCAAAACAATCATCAATCACCTTTATGCCTTTAGAATTCCAAATCTTTAAATATAAATTATCCATAAAAAAAGGGAATAACTCTATTTTAATATAATGGAGTTTGAGCCACAATCTTGCCCCCAGAACCAATGACAGAATTACTTTTGGTGCAAATCACTAACAAATGTTTTAAAACTGGCATATTATATCCCTGTAACAAATAACTATTCCATTTAAATATAAATTGAAGAACTTGAGACTCAGAAATAAAAGCCAATTCAGCTTTAGCCCAACTAGGAGGCTGGGAAACATCCAGCATCTTATTAACAAATTTTAATTGTGCAGCTTGGTAATAATTCTGAAAATGGGGCAGTTGAAGTCCCCCTAAAGCATATTTCCAAGTCAATTTCTGCAATACTACTCTAGCTAATTTACTTTTCCACAAAAACCTCCTCACCACAGTATTCAATTCCTGAAAAAATACCTTTGGAAGCAGACACGGAATTGATTGAAAAAGATATTGAATTTGTAGAATGATATTCATCTTAATACAATTCACCCAACCTATTAATTTTAAAAGAAGATCTTTCCACTTATTTAAATCCAATTTAATCTTTTTTCATAATGGTACATAATTTAATTTATATAAAGATTGATAATTTACATTAACAATTACTCCTAAATACTTAATTTTATTAGACCATCATAATTTTGTAATCTGTTTACATTCAGTATAATCATCATCTGCAACTGGTAATATTTCACCTTTATCCCAATTTACTTTATACCCAGACAATAATCCATATTGCTCCAAACACTTCTGCAAATGTTTCAAAGATTGTTGCGGATGTGTTAAATATATCAACACATCATTAGCAAATAAATTAATTTTATATTCATCTTCTGCAATTTTTATTCCTTTAATACTCTTGTTTTCTCTAATTGCTTGAGCCAATGGTTCTATGACCAATGCTGGTGACAATGGACAACCTTGATGTGTTGATCTTGATTGTTTAAATGATGAAGTTTGCCATTTGTCACCACCCTTGCAAATGAATTTTTATATAATGCCTTAACTCAACCAGTAAAAAGTGGTCCAAAATTAAATTTTTCTAGTACTTAATAAAAAAATTCCATTCCACCCGGTCAAATGCTTTTTCCGCATCAAGTGTGACAATCATTGGTTGGTTGGGCTGATGTCTCAACGCATTGATCAAAGTAATCAATCTAAGAATATTATCTGAAGCATACATTTTTTTAATAAAACCTGCTGATCAACATGTACCAATTGTGGTAAATATTTAGCAAGTCTATTTGCCAATACTTTAGCTATTATTTTATCATCTACATTTAATGAAGAAATTGGTCAATATGAAGCTACTTTCAAAGAATTCTTTGGAATTACTGTAATTATTGCTCTCGAAAAAGAATCTGGTAATGATTGCTCCTCTGTTGCCTAATTAAGTACATCCATAAATACAAGAGACAAAACTTCATAACACTCTTTATAAAACTCTATAGTAAACCCATCATCTCCAGGAGATTTCCCATTTGGCATAGCTTGTATAGCCTCCTTAATTTAAAAGTCTGTGAATGGAGTCTCCAATTCTTTCCATCTTCCTCTCTTAAAACTGGAAAACCTAAGGCAGATAAAAACGACTCAATAGAACCATTGTCCTGAACCTCTTCGGAAGTATACAACTTTTGGTAAAGTAAACAGAATTGATCATTAATTTCCTGAGGTTTATAAGTAACTGTTGAATTCTTTCTGACAGCTTTAATAGTCCTAGATGCCTGTTCAGTCTTCAACTGCCAAGCCTACACCGTATAAGCTCTACCCCCCATTCATAATAACGTTGTTTAGATCTCTGTATTAATCATTCATATCAGTACGTTTGCCACGTATTATAATGAAGTTTCAATTTAGACAAAGCTTTTTTTTTATCTTCAGTAATATTCTTTTGAAAATATTTTTCCAAAACTGCTTTCCTTCTCCAACTTCAAACTCTTCGCCAAAATTTGTTTCTTAAATCTTGCTGAATATCTAATAATTTGACCTCATAAAAGTATGCTTTTAAAGCATCCCATAGAACAAAATTACTCTTACTGAATTAGTGTTTATCTGTAAAAAGGAAATAATATGCTCTTCAATATAGCTAATGAATGCAAGCTGTTTCAACATCATTGCATTAAATCTCCATCGATAAGTCATCTCCATAACTTCAGAACCAACACGAGATATAAATAGTATAGAATGATCGGACACATTTATATTTAGCTTGGGTAATCTGGGCCTGAAGATGTGCCGATATTAAAAACAAATCTATTCTAGAAAAATAATCATGCCGTGGATTTAATCTTCTCCAAATTTCAACCAAATTCAAATCTTTTATTAAAGATGCCATCTGTCCAGCCATCTTAGATTTATTTATATTTTATTAGAGATTTTTCCAATAAAGGATCCAAAAGACAGTTAAATCTCCTCCAATTAAAATATTTTGATTAGCCTGATTCAAAGTCAAAAAAGTTTCAGATATAAATCGTTCATCATCCACATTAGGCACATATACATTCAATAATGTCCATGACTGAAAAAATGTTACAATTCACCATCAAAACTCTACCAACTGTTTCAGAAAATAATGGCAGTTCAAACGGTATCTTCTCATGTACCAGAATTGCCACTCCTCATGCCTTAGAGTTAAAAGAAGAAGCCCAGTCTCTTTTTAACTTCATATGTTCTTTTTCAGTTAAATGTTTTTCTTGTAAAAAACCAATGTCAACTTTCATCTTTTAAATATATGCTAGTACACGTTTATGCTTAATTGGATGATTAAGATCCTGTACATTAAAAGTCACAAAATTCAAATTAGCCATGTTTTACTATAAAAAATCTCACACAGCAATTAGAAATATATAAAAAAGCTCCCCTTGCGTAAATAAAAACAACTACCCAAAAAACCCTCAGAAAAATATATATATATATTGTAAATATACTATAACAACTGTAGTAAGTCCCCAATTATCTGGGTGTGGACAATACCACTAGTGGCAGATGACTTTCAGAAGTATCAGAGTCGTCCACCACCACCCCCCCCCCCCCCCCACCACCACCACCAGCAGAGCTTTATAAAAATTAATCATCTTATTCAAATTCATCCCACTGACTCCAATCCCAAAGGTTGTTCTGGATCTTCAAAGACAAGTAGACTTCACATGATTTCCCGTTTCTTCCCGTTCCCATTCCCATTCCTCTTGTCAAATACTCTTCTTTTAGGTGATTGTGGTAGATCAAATCGAACACATAAATCTGGCAAAGAATTTGCAAAAATTAATGCATCATGATCATTCTCAAAAAATTGAGACTGATAGTTCCCATAGAAAACTTTCAACACAGCAGGGTAACAAAAAGTAAACTTATACCCTTTTCCCCACAACATTTCTTTAGCTGAATTAAATTCCTTACACCTCTTAATTATTTCTTGGCTCAAATCTGCATTAAAAAATACTCTACTACCATGAACCATCGATGGATCCTGATTTTGACAGCCACCCGCAAAATCATCTCTCTATCCTGATACCTCAAACATCGAATTAGGACAGCCGAAGTGGCTGACCTGGGTAAGGTTTCTTTCTTAACGCCCTATGCACTCTATCCAAACCATATGGAAAAAATTCAGCACCCAGAGTATCTGGAATCCATTTCTTAAAAAATTAACCAGATCTGAGCCTTCAATATCTTCTGGAAGTCCTACTATTTTCAGATTATTACATCAACTTTGATTTTCCAAAGAATCAATCTTCTTCCAAAATTCTCTCCTCTGAATTTCCCAACTCAGAAAGGAACTTCCACTTTCTCCATTTTCCTCTATTTTGTTCCACTTGATCTCTACATTCAAGAAATGCCTCTTCAATTTTCTTAAAATTATCTTGCTCTGTGTCAACTGCCTTCAAACTCTTATTAATATCAGCCTTCACAGTGGACATATCCTTCTTTACAGATGCCACTTCCTCACAAATATTATTCATTCTAGTCTTCATATCCATAAATCCCTGATTCATCTGTGAGGTTATCTGAGAAGACATATTCTCCTTCCAATACAATGAAAATAGCTTCAATTCCTAATTCTCCTACTCCTTGAGACATCTTAGTTAAAGCACCTCCCTGAGGCCTACCTTCCTTAACTTTAGCTGTTGCTATTAAAGTCCCTTGTTCTTATATTCCCAACAAGGCAGGATTTTCTTCTTCTTCTTCACCTGCACCTACCACTGAACGGGCCATCCAACTGCGGGTCTGGACCCCTGCCGACGTCAAGCCAATATCATTGGCATGACACTGATCAGGTGTTCTCCCCCCACCCCTGTCCAGACCCGGTCCAGCAATTCATGCATGCGCAGGAATATGCGCATGCCCAGGAGCCCCGTCGGCTGCATAGGTGCATCTTCCAATGCACCGTTGCAGTCTGCTGAGCTGTTGGCCATGCTAGCGGGTTCATGCGAGCTAGCAGGTGACGTCACTAGATGCCACTTGGCTGCCTCTTCTGCGCGCCTGACAATACAGGCACGCGTTTCTGATTCAGCCGAGTGGGTAACAGAGCCAGCGCTATCTTGTGGCTGCAAGACGGGTGCTGGCATTATACTCAGCCTTCCAGGAGTTCGTTGAGGCTTGGAGGCAGATTCAATCAATTCCGTGGCTTCTTTCTGGTAAGTAGGCCTCAATTCTTCGGCTCTTTTAAAAGGTAATTTCTTTTGTAATTGAGTCTTAGCCTTCTTCACATTTGTAGCCATTATGTGTCTTCTACCTTCAGATATCTTTGGAAACTTTTAATCTTTTCATGCTTCTTAATTTGGCCATTTAATAGTTCAACTGGGGAGAGGTGGTTTTACACGTCTTCTTCCTATCCCATCTCGCCATGCCCCCAAGAATGGATACATTTCTCATAAAATCAATTTATTACTTCTAATTCATCTTTCTATTTGATGTTAATTAGGCACATGGTCCTAAATACAAATGATCTGCAATGACTGCTGTAAAATATGTAGATGAAGGATACTTGTTCGCAGTAGCTAACTGAATGTTTGAACTTAGCATGAATATCAGAAGTCTCAGACTGAATAACTCTGGATACCAGAAATCTAAAAAATACAGAAAATACTGGGAATACTGACTTGACAAATAAAACATGCTCTATGAAGAAAGAAACAAAGTTAGTGTCTTAAATGAAACACTTCTTTTCATCACCTGGTGAAAGAAGTGTGTGTGCATGTGTGCATTGCACACTCTCATATGTGTGCTTGTGTGTGCATGCATATACAGTCCATATGTGAGTTTATACGTGCAAACGCACATGCATGTATGTGTCTATGTGCATGAATGTATGTGAGTGTGTGCGCACAAGTGTCCATCTTTGTCTGTGTGTGTGTATATCTGCATGCACACTCATGTATGTGTGCATGCATATGTGTCAGTCTGTGTTTGTTCACAAAAGTGTGTATATATCTATGTGTGCATACATGTGGGTTCATGTGTATGCATGAGTGTGAGTGCATGCCCATGAGTGTATGTGTCTGTGTGATTGTGCATTTATGTGTGTTTGTGTGTAGTTGTGAATGTCTCTGGATGGAGCTGTAGGGTAATGGACTTGCAAGTGATTGGAGAGTCCACAGGGAAGGTCAGGAGAGACTGAATGACATAAGTGTTCATGTAAGCAGCTGAAAGCAGGTAATTAATACTCATGAATGACAAAAAGAATGTCTGGGTAAGGTGTAGGTATGAGGATATAAAAAATAATTTGAAATTATCAGATGAAATACAAGAAAAGCAAGGAAATAAATAAGGATGGGATGGCCGATTATCTGCAGTTACTGAATTCAGTGTGGAATCTAGATCCGTCATCCTCTTGTATCCCTTGGTGTCACATGAAATTCCATGGCTTCAGAAGTAATGGTGGCAGTATATGAAAGTTCACGTAATGTGACTCACTTATCTATTTGTCTGAGGGGACACCCTGACATTTTTTCCCATATATCTATTTGACATTTAGGTGCATTGCATCAATTTCTTATTTGGCCCTTTCAACTATCACTAAATTGCTGGTGGAACTTGTTCAATGCCTAAATATTGGAGCCATTACTTACTTTCTTGCTTAAAATTGCAATGTCCTGGTCGGTCCCCAACGACTTATCAAATCCTGAATGTATATGGTAATCAGATAGTTTTGCAATTTTAGAAATGAGCTTCACACAACTTATTTTCTGTGCATTTCTCAGCCACCTATTTCCACTTTGATAACATTGCCTATCTCCAATTTTATTTTGCCTCATCTGCCATTGAATCACTTATACCATACTTCTATTACAAGTAGGCATGATTATTCCAATGGCCTTTAGGCCATCCTTCCTCATTCTAGTCTCTGTAAATCTGAAGTGATCCAAAACTCTACTGCCTTGTCCGAGTTTGCACTTCAATTCATTCATGAGCTATATTGGGCAATACCCTGACTTTAAAATTCCAAAATTTCAAACTTTTCTATTTGCCTTCTCCATCCAGAATAAGTTCCTACCCACATCCTCTCACCATCATATATTTTTGTATTCTAATGCTTTAAATGCCAATTTTTCTCATTAAAATGCCATTTTTCTCCATTCATTAAATTAGCTGATGACTTGAGCTTTTCAGTGCCTACCCAAATAATATAAAATAAATGTTATTTGATCACAGGACATCAATATCACTGACAAAGCAGGTATTTATTATCCATCCCCAGCTGTCATAAATCTTAGGTAGTCCAGAACAGGTAAGGATCCTTCTCTAAACATTAGTAAACCAGAGAATATTTTTATTGCAATTTAGTATTTTTTTGGCAGTGTTGTTGAGATTGTTAGACTGAAAATTTGAGAATTTAAATATTTGACTGCTGCAGCAAGATTCATACTTGTGTCTTTTGATCAATAACACATAACTCTCCCTGTTCTACCAGAGATTTAATCACTATGGCACCATGTTCCTCACTTCTGTTACCCATTCTGCCCTGCTATGCAATCAAGTGTTCGACATTAAAATTAAAGAGATATGCTACTGAATACCTATCATGGGCTAATATTTCAGATTTCAATCACCTTGTTACAAGGATGAATTTATTGATTCTTGTGAATAGACCATAATTCTAAAGTGAAACTGCACCTGAGATACTGAAGGGTGCCAGAGTGGGAGTGCACCCTGAACCCCATACCCTCTCCCCTGTCAAGGAGGAGGAGATTTAAAGAAAACTCTGAAGGGAAGTGCAGGGGATAAAATGCATTTCTTGCTTGCCATTTGCCTGTTAGTGTTTTTTTTTTGTTCAAAATATTTTTATCATGTCACCTAGCAACATCTTGGAAGATGAGGATTTACTTTTTTTTGTTCTGCAAAATGGATGGTAAAAGCATCTTCTGACATTTTCTATTGATAGTTTAACAATTTGTAACAACATTAACAATTGAATATTGTTTGATAAAGTTTGGAAAACTCAACTTAACTCCAGTATGAATTTGTTTGAATGAGCCAACAAGATTATTTTAACATCCAAGCAACTACAATGGAAAGTTGCCACTACATGAAGAGAAGCCACAGCAGTGGACCAGGTCATCAATGGTGAAACCATAGTGATAGTTGGGGAACTTCTGTTGGCCCCATTAGCCTGCTGCATGGAGTAGCAACTAAGGTGGCACCAACCCAGGCGCGGTAGTTGAAGTTCAACATAACATCCCAACTCCTATATTAAGTACTTTGATTTATAAAGGCTAAGATTCCACAAGTGTTCTTTACAACCCTGACCACATGTTACACCACCTTCAAGGAATAATGTATTTGTATTCCCAGATCTAACTGCTTCTTTGCTCTCCTCAATGCCCAATTGACTGTATATCTTCTACCTTGGTTTTCCCTTCCAAAATGCATCACCTCATACTTGTCTGCATTAAACGTCATCTGACATTTTTTGGCCGATTCACCCAATTGGTCCAGATCCCTCAGCAAGCTGTCAAAATCTTCTTCATTGTCCACAATGCCTCCTACATTGTGTCATCAGCAAACTTGCTCTGCTCACCAATTCACCACATTATCATCTAGATCATTAATATATACAACAAAAAAACAATGGTCCTAACATGGATCCATGAGGTACACCACTGCTCACAGGACTCCAATCGTAAAAGTAACCATCCATTACCACCCTTTGTCTTCTCCCACACAGCCAGTTTTAAATCCAGTTTACAACCTCTCCTTGAATACTCAGAATCTGAACCTTCTGAACTAACCTCCCATGCGGGATCTTGTCAAAGGCTTTACTAAAATCCATGTAGACAATATCTACAGCCCTTCACTTATCTACTTTCCTGGTAACCTTGTCCAAAAATGATTTTTTTTCTCTTTTTATTTTTATTTTCTTTTTCTTGATGGAGATGCCAGGTGTAGTTAATGATTTTGTAATGTTGGAGGTCCAAGAGGAGAGGCAGAGGGTGTAAAGGTTAAAACCTTGTGTTTTTGATTTTTGTTAATATTGTGCCTATCTCTTTAAGGAATTGTTGTTTGTAGTGTTACCATAGTTACAATGACATCATATGTCATAATATCTGAGCAGACAGGTTGTTTGTACCTCATTCTTCAAAGATGTGTGAGCTCAAGATACTTTTCTTTGAATTTATCTTTTTTCATCTTAATCATCTTACTTTGGTTTATATTTGGTTAAAGTTGAATATCGTTATCATTATACAGTATGTTTTGTTTAGTCATAGTATGAAAATCTCAATGCAAAGTTATGCAAAATGTTTTATCATTAATGAATTAAAGCTACTTTCATATGCAACTATTAAGTTTGATTTATTGAATTAATAAGCTGGTAATTTGGAATATTGTCACTTATATTTCTGTGAAGATGACATGTATTGAAATTAGGAAATACCAGAGCTTGGAAAGTGTCATCTATTTTCTTATTCAAATAAAGTTATAATTGTGAATTTTGTTTGGAAAAAAAGCTAGTAATATATCTGGAAAAACTCAATTTGTTAAAAGCATTTAAGCTTTAATTAAGTTTAGATGTCTGTGAGAAGATTTCCGAAGCCTCTATGAGAACATGTTTGTCTAGAAAAGACACCTCTAACCTTGAGTGATAACGTAGACCTCTGGTTAGCAGAATCTGGTAGGAGGCCCAGAAAATGTTTTGAAAATTTGTGAAAACAACAGATAATGAAGTCAGTTTGTAAAGTAACACACACAGACAATTCAGCCAGAGAAATCCTCTTAAAGAGACCACACAAGATACAAATTTGTTTACAGTTCCAAGGAATCAGGAAGCCAGGAGAAGACAGGCTGCAGTGTGAATAATCCAAAATGGAGATGAAGTCTTGTCTGGCTAAAGACCTCAAGCAAACAGCTCCTCTCAAAAAGCTGTTTCGTTGTGAGTTGGACTAGCAAGGCTGACTGAAAATACTTGGCTGGAAATTGGAGCCAGCCACAATTGAAGAAGTGGCTTCAATTACTAAGCAGGAACAAGACTCTGATTAAGGCACAGCAGACCTCATTTGCTGGTTTAAAGGCTAGTAGAATTAAAACAGATGTTGCAAAGCCCCACTGGTGCTGTATCAAGTGAAATTCTGAAGATAGAGACTCAATCAGCAGTATCTGAAAGTTCAGATGTGAGTCCTGATGATAATATTTCCAGAAAAATGAGCATAAGAAGATCTTCTAAGTCTTCAAAGGCGTCTAGAGCAAGTACAGCTTTGTGTGCTTTGAGCATATCTGCTATGCATGCTAAGGCACAAGCAAAGTTGGCTACTATCAAGACACGATGTGAGTGGTTGGAGAAAAGACATGATCTAGAAGATAAAGAAGCTGAAATGAAGAATCAGCAACTAAGGCAAGAAGCTAAAATTAAGATTCAGCAAGAAGAACAAAAAAGATTATTGGAGAGAGAAAAGAAAACAACTAGATCTAGAGACACAATATGCTTTGAAGATGGCCACAGTAAAAGCATTATCTGAGACATATGAAAGATCTATCATTCAAAGTGAAATACCCAAGGGGCTCACACCTAACGTTCCAGCAGATCAATGGGTATCGCAGCCACAAGAAACGAGTCTACTCAAGCAAGGAGCCACGGGTGGCACTGCTAGTGCTCGAGTGTCAATGACTAACCCTATGGAAAGGGCTTGAGACATTCTATCTTTTCTGAATGCATAATTTATGAATTTCCCAAAAGGAGAGCATTTCAACCAGGTTCAACCATATGAGTTGATCACACTCAACAATTGATGTCTCCTCGTGTTGCTGAAGAACCAGTGACAAGCCAAGAATCTCCAACAATGCAATCACTTCCATACCAAGGATCCCCATTAATGCCATCAGTTACAACTCAAGGTCATATACCTATTGAACCAGTTCAAAATCTGTTTGCTCCATTCACCACAAGATAACCAGTCACAAGCAGTGGTGGACAAGACAATATATTATCACTCATAGCAAAACAAAATGCTATGTTAGTGCAGCAACAAGGTTCATATGGTTTACCTAAGAAGGAAATTCCAGTTTTTAATGGTTATCCATTACAATATCTTATGTTCATGAATTCCTTTGAACATTACATTGAAAGTAATACCAAAAACACCAAACATTGTCTGTATTACCTGGAGAAGTATACTAGAGGACAGGGTGAAGGTGTTAGTCAAAAGATGTCAATATATGGATCCAGACCGAGGTTTCAAAAGGGCAAAAGAATTATTTCCTCATCATTGTGACGATGAACATAAAATCGCAAGGGCCCACAGAGACAAGATTCTTTCTTGGCCAGCAATAAAATCAGAGGTTGCAAAGGCTTTGCAAGCATATGCTCTCTTTCTGAGAGGATGTTTGAACACAATGGTAAATATTGTATATTTGTAAGAACTGAATTTGCTTGCTAATTTGTCAATTATTGTCAATAAATGATCTTGTAAGCTGAGGGACTTGAGGAGAACCAAAGTTGCAGAGCTTAGTGACACCAATTTTGAGGATGTTGTACAATTTTTGGAATGGCATGTGCATGTTTACACCATACCAGCAATTGGAAATATTAAGGATACTTCAATAGTTCCTAAAGATGTAAAGAAATCTAAATCATCGTCTCAACAGAAACCAAAGGGAAGTTCCTTTGTTACTGGTGTGTCAGATACAATCACAGGAAAGAACAAAGAAACAAATGAAAAACAAGATTAGACTGTTCTTGAAGGCCATTTGTATTGCAAAGATAAGCATGCTTTAGACAGATGTTCACGATTGGAGAGAAAGTCTTGTAATGAGAAATTAATTTTTTTAAAGAAGAATGGAATATGTTTTGGCTACTTGTGTAAAGGACACATCAGCAAAACTTGTAATAAGTGATTCAGTTGTGATATATGCAGTTTAAAACATGCCAAGTTACTGCATATTCAAGGAAGTAAAGTTGAGAAAGAAGTCAAACAATCTGAATCCAAGACTGAAGATACAGTCAAAGAGAATGCCTCAGCTTTGGTTCAGACAAACAATCTTACTGGGGCTGGTGACAAAGCTCTCTCAATGGTTTCTGTGCAGGTTAAAGCTAAAAAAGGAAGCTTCATACTGAAGACTTACACATTTCTTGATCTAGGAAGTACCACATCATTTTGTACTGTTGAATTGATGAATAAACTTATTCTTCATGGTAAAAAATCACAAGATCTTATTGAAGACAATGAATGATGAGAGGAACATTGAAACTAATATAGTTTCAGGTTTACAGATTGCTGAATTGAATAGCAATTAATTTTGTGATCTTCCAAGTGTATATACTCAGAAGAATATGCCTGTAAATAAAGAGAATATTCCTTATCAAGATGATATCAGCTAGTGGGCTCATCTAAAAGACATTTGTTTACCAAAGATTGATGCTAAAATTGAGATGTTAATTGGATGAGATGTACCAAAAACTCTTGAACATTTAGAACTAATAAGGAGTCAAAATGATTGACCTTATGCCGTGAGAACATTGCTTGGATGGACAATTAATGGACCATTAGGAGGAAAAGTGAATAATGATCAGAGTCGTTGAATGTAAATGTTAACAGAATTTCAGTTGTCAAACTTAAAGATCTGTGGGAACAACAGTTTAAAAATGATTCCCTGAATGTTGCAAAGATATTGAAGAACATTTGAAGGAGGACAAACAGTTTCTGGATTTAGTTTCAAATTCTGTTAAACATGTTGGTGGTCATTACTGTTCAGCATTACCTTTGAGTTTGTATGCCAGATAATAAAAGAATTGCAGAACAACGTATGCTGAATTTGAGAAAAACTTCAAGAG
This sequence comes from Narcine bancroftii, assembly GCF_036971445.1. NCBI lineage: Eukaryota > Metazoa > Chordata > Chondrichthyes > Torpediniformes > Narcinidae > Narcine > Narcine bancroftii. The sequence continues at coordinate 92,060,815 of NC_091471.1, read as the reverse complement.
AAGTTCTTCCTTACATTTGGAATATACCAATGTTATGTTGGACATGATAACCAAGTGTTATGTGGAAAAGGTATCAGAAGATATCTTGGAACATAAAGATGGTAGAAAATGGTATTTACCTCACTCATTTTACATCCTGTTGCAGAGTTCTGTGTTGTGTATCGGCCTATGTGTTGTATGGTTTTGTGTTGGAAAGTGACAGTTTGCCTTTAAGAGCCAAGGAGAAGGTGGACTGCTGAGAGAGTGGGAGATGAACTGGATATGTGCAGAAGATGATCTAAAAATTTCTGGACTTGGATGACAAACCACCACTAGGTGTGCTGTGGAGTGGAAGAAGACCCAAAACATGAGTCATTGTCTGGAAGACAGTTTAGAATATTGGGGATTTTAAAAGGGATGAACATTCTGAAGGCAGCCAGAAGGATCCGGACCAAGCCATTGTTCCTCACTCTGCAAGCAACACAAGAAGACAACTTCAAATTTTGTGCGCTCTCTCTCTCTCTCTCTCTCTCTCTCTCTCTCTCTCTCTCTCTCTCTCTGTCTCTCTGTCTCTCTCTCTCTCTCTCAGTTTACCACTCAAACTGAATTTTGTTCATGATCTTTGCTTCGGTTGAGATCAAAGTTTTGTGCGTCTTGTGTGTTTTGTGTTTGTTTTGTGTCTAAGTTTTTCTGTGGGCTGGTTGGAAATATAACTTAGACTTTAATTACATATGTAATATTTAGGCTGGGGAATTTATTAGTTTTACACTGTTATAGAAATTTGCATAGTAACCAGTGAGCATTGTTATAAAAAGGGGGATTTTGAATTAAAGTTTGGTGAAATTTTGTTAATAAAGTAATTGTTCATCTTTACCCCTGTGTGATATCCCTTCTTTGTGGTTGCTTATTTGATCTTGTAACAATCTACAAAAGGAGAAACTATGTATAGTATTCATAGTATTTAGTAAATATTCTGGAATTGTGCTGCTTCAGATGTGATAGAATTGGAGGGGTAAGGGGGAAGGGTGTGGCTTGTTTGTCAGGAAAAATTTTACAGTGGTGCTGATGCGAAATAGTTTGGATGGCTCATCAAGGGAAGCAGTATGGGTGGAATTAAAAAATGGAAAAGGTGAGGTTACAGTTATAGGGGTGTATTATAGACCACCTAGTGGGGAGTGAGAAATAGAGGAGCAGATGTGTATGAAAATAGCTGAGATTTGTAATAAGCACAGTGTTGTGTTAATAGGGGATTTTAATTTTCCTAATATAGATTAGAAGATGCATTCTGTGAAGGTCTTGGGTGGATTAGAATTTGTAAAATTTGTGCAGGATAGTTTTTTGCAGCAATATGTTGAGATACCCATAGAGAAGGGGCAGTGTTGGATCTACTGTTGGGGAATGAATTAGGGCAGGTGACGGAGGTGTGTGTTGGGGAGCACTTCGGATCCAGTGATCATGGATCCATTAGTTTCAACATAATTATGGAAAGGGATTGGTCAGGTTCGACGATGAATGTTTTTGAGTTGGGGAAAACCAAATTTGATGAAATGAGAAAGGACTTGCAAGGACTGGTTTGGGATGATTTGTTTTTTGGGAAGGAGGTAGAGGAGAATTGGAGGGCATTTAAAGGTGAGATTTTGAGGGTGCAGATTCCTTATGTTCCCATTAGAATAAAAGGCAGGGCCAAATATTTGAGAGAGCTGTGGTTTTCAAGAGAAATTAGAAAATTGGTTTGAGATAAAAGGGAGGCTTACATTAAATACAGGATGCAAGGTATGGACGAGATCCTTGGAAAATACAAGGATTGTAAAAAGAAGCATAAGAAAGAAATTAGGATAGTGAAAAGAAGGTACAAGGTGACTATAACGAGCAGGGTGAAAGTAAATCCGAAGTGTTTTTACCAATGTGTGAATAGCAAAAGGAGAGTGAAAGATAAAATTGGTCCATTAGAGAATCAGAGCAGAGAAATGTGTGAGGAGCCGAATGAGATGGGGGAGTTATTAAATGAGTTCTTCTCGTCAGTTTTCACTAGGGAAAAGGATATGGAATCATGTAGGCTAAATGAAGCAAAAGGGGTAATTATGGAAAACATAGGGATTAGGAAAGAGGGGATGTTGGAACTTTTGAGGCATATAAAGGTGGATAAGTCTCCGGGTCTCAATGGGATTTTCCCCAGGACCTTGAGGGAAGTCAGGGAGGAAATATCGGAGGCTCTGTGTGGTGCGCTGTCAGTTAGAAGCAAACACACAAAACCAAAAGACTATACAACAGGCTTTATTCGACAAACTTCCACAGAGCCAGCTATGAGGAGAGCTGCTGTAAACTCTGAGAGTGTCTTCAAAGGGCCGGTTCTGGCTTATATCCCAGAGGGAGATTGACCCACCCAACCAGTTGGGGCTTGGTCTATTCAGGTCAGCTGATTGACAGCAGGCAAGGTGTTATCTTGCTCTTCTGCAAGTCTGTCCTCTGCAGTAGGCCAGTGGTGTACCACCACACTCTGACAGGGATTTTTCAACAGTCATTGGATGGAGGCATGGTGCCGTGGGATTGGTGTGTTGCAAATGTGGTTCCTCTGTTTAAAAAAGGCTTTAGGTGTAGGCCCAGCAATTATTGGTCAGTAAGTTTGACATGGTCGATTGGTAAACTAATGGAAAGTATTCTTAGAGATGGGAAGGGATTGATCAGAGACATCCAACATGGGTTTGAGCGAGGAAGGTCATCTTTGGCAAATCTTGTTGAATTTTTTGAGGAGATTACTAGGGAGGTTGATGAGGGTAGAACAGTAGATGTAGTATATATGGATTTCAGTAAGGCCTTTGTTAAGGTTCCACATGGAAGATTTGTAAGGAAGGTTCAGACGCTAGGTATTAATGTTGAGATAGTCAGATGGGTTCAATGGTGGTTAGAAGATAGACACCAGACAATCATGGTGGTAACTGTCTGTCAGGATGGAGGCTGGTGATGAGTGGTGTGCTTCAGGGATTGGTGTTGGGTCCTTTGTTGTTTGTCATTTACATTAAAGATTTGGATGATGTGGTGGTAAATTGGGGCAGTAAATATGCGGACAATACAAAAATAGGGGGAGTTGTGGATAATGAAGATGTTTTTTGGGTACTGCAGAAGGATTTGGACTGCTTAGAAGAGTGAGCTGAAAGGTTGAAGATGGAGTTTAATATCGATAAGTGTGAGGTGCTTCATATTGGGAAGAATAATCAAAACAGGACATATACAGTGAAGGGGAAGGTACTGAGGAATGCAGAGGAAAAGAGGGATCTTGGAATAATGGTTCATCATTCTTTGAAAGTAGATTCTCATGGATAGAATGGTTAAGAAGGATTTTGGTATGCTGGCCTTTATACTGTTCAAAGCATTGGTGAGGCCAAATTTGGAACACTGTGCATTTCTGGTCCCCAAATTATAGGAAGGATATCAATAAGGTGGAGAGGGTGCAGGATTTTCCGGATTTGTATTATCTAGAATACAAAGAAAGATTGAGTAGACTTGGTCTTTATTCATTGGAGCGCAGAAGGTTGAGTGGGTATTTAATAGAGTTATATAAAATTATGAGGATAGACAGAATAGATGTGAATAGGCTCTTCCCCTGGAGGGTAGGTGAGATTGGAATGAAGGGTCATAAATTAAAGGTTAGGGGGCAAAAGTTTAGAAGAAATATGAGTGGAAACTTCTTCACTCAGAGAGTGGTGGCTGAAGAGCTAGTTGCAGCAGCGTCAATTTTGTCATTTAAGAGAAGGTTGGATGAGTCCATGGATGGGAGGGTATTGGCGGGTTATGGACAGGCAGCGAATAGGTGGAACTAGTGGAGTTCTCTTAAATTAGTGCGGACTAGAGGGGCCAAGATGGCCTGTTTCCATTATGTAAATGTTATATGGTTATATTTGATTGTGGAGCATCATTTCAAGGAGTTTAATTGAATTCTGAACTTTTACAAGGTCCAAATTTAACCAGTTCTTTGATAGGCATTCTAATAAGATTTTGTAAAGAGCCTATTGTAATTGCTGTAAATATTAAAGTGATGTTTCATGAAGTGAAAGTACCATCAGAAGATTGTGATTTTGTATGATTATTCTGTTGGCCTAATGCACAAAATTTGCTCTCAGGAAATGTGCTAAAGATAATGAAGAGCAATTTAGTTCTCGAGCTATAAACACCATCAGAAATAACTTCTATGTTTATGATCATCTTCAGTGCTTTCAGAAAAAGAATCAATAAATCTTCATCTGTAATAGAGGAGGTTTATTTCTTACAAAATGGATTAACAACAGTTGTGATGCGTTGGTTGTTATTCCTGAGGGCGAAAGAGCAAAGGAGATAAAACATCTTGATTTAGCTTGTGACTTTCTACCTGTCGAAAGAGTTCTAGGAATGCAATGGTGTGTTCAATCTGATGTTTTCAAATTCAAAATTGTTTGAAAGAATGACCTTTGACAAGAAGAGATATTCTTTTGATTATAAGTTCAATATATGATCCTTTTTGAATATTGGCACCAGTAGTATCAATAGCCAAGAAAATTCTGCAAGAATTTTGCAGAACAAAATTTGGATGGGATGAAACTATACCAGATTGCATTGCACAGATTGGATGAATTGGATTGAGAGTCTTGAAAGGTTATAAAGTTTTGAAGTCAACAGCTGTTTTAAACCTACAGACTTCGGAATTGTCACATTTTCTCAGTTACACCACTTTGCTGATGTAAGCGAAGCTTGTTATGGTCCTGTCAGATATTTAGTACAGCAAAATAATCAAGAGTGCCAACATTGTGGTTTGTAATGAGAAAAGCCAGGGTGGGTCCATTAGAAGCAGTCACCATACCTCGTATGTAATTGACTGACACTATTATGGCGAGTGAAATGAACACTGTTTTAAGAGAATTACAGTTGGAGTTAGCAGATTCTATGTTTTGGTCTGATAGTACATCAGTGCTTAAATACATTAATAACAAAACTATGAGCTTTTGTACCTTTGTGACGAACAGAATTAATGAGATTGAAAAGGTTTTGAATGCTGATCAATGGAGATATGTTAAATCTAGCTGATATGGCTGACGAGAATCAAAAGTTCAATCATTTCTGAAAAGAAACAACACATGGATGCTTGGTCCTCAAGTTCATTGGCAATCTCAAGAAGATTAGCCTCAGAATCCAGAAGAGTTTAAAAAATTTTCAAAGGAGGATCCATAAATCCAAAACACTAATGTGAGTACTATTCCAATATCTAATGAGAATGATCCGATTATTCAATTAATTTGCTATTATTCTTCATGGTTTCATTTCAAAAAGGCAGTAGCATGAATTTTTAGATTAAAAACTATGTTTTTATATCGTATCAAGAAAGGGAATCTGAAGTCTAAAAAGAGCTGTTACTTAACAGTTGATGAATTGGCGAATGCTGAATTGGAGATGATTCAATTTTTGCTGAGAAAGGCATTTGATGATGAGATATCAAAATTGAAGAAGAATTTCAATGTTACAAAGGCAAGTCATGTTTTTGCAAGCTAAATCCTATTCTTGTAAATGACATATTGAGAATAGGAGGAATATTGGAAAAAGCAATAATGCCAGAAGAGGTGAAACTTTGAATTATATTAGCTAAGGAATTTCATATATCTGAATTGATTGTTTGACACATATATGGAAAAAGAGGTCATGGTGGTTGTAATCACGTGTTATCATAATTATGCCATAAATATTGGATATTCAGTTCTTCGACATTGATCAAAAGAATTACATCAAAATGTGTTAATTATCCATGTGAAAATGTTAAACCTGGACACAACAAAATGGTGGATTTTCCACAAGATAAAGTTTCACCTGATGAACCCCCATTTACATTCATGGGAGTTGAATATTTTGGTCCTTTACTAGAAAAACTTGGAAGAAGTGTTTAAAAACAATACGAAGCTATTTGTACTTGTTTGAGTATGAAAGTGATTCAGATTGAAGTATCGTCATCGCTTGATACAGACACTTTTATCTATATTCTTAGTTTTATGGCTAGACATTGTCAAATAAAAGAATTACATTCTGAAAATGGATTTAACTTTACAGGAGTTCAAGTGGAATAACAAAAAGCAATTCAAAATTGGAATCAACAATAAATTTATGGTGCATTACTTCAAAGGGAAATTAATTGGATATTTAACCCACCCACAGGCTCATATCATGGTGGTGGGTGGGAAAGAATGATTGGAACAATCAAGAAAATTCTTAATTCCATTTTGAATGGTCAAACATTGAATGATGACAATCTTCAGACAATATTGTGTGAGATTGAAGCTATTTTAAATAGTCGTCCAATAAAAAAAAAATTCTGTCGATTCAAATGACATCAAGGCACTTACACCAAATAATTTCTTCTTAAATCTAAACCTTTAATGACTCTGGGTCAATTTCAGAAAGAGGATATTTATGTAAGATGCTGATGGAGACAAGTGCTATTTAGTGCAGATTTATTCTGGAAAAAAATGGTTAAAGAATATATTTCATTATTACAAGAAAGCTAAAAATGGTCTAAAGCTAAACACAATTTTGTATGATATTGTAATTATCATGGATGATTCTGCACCAAGATATTCTTGGTTGCTGGGGAAAATCATGGCTACAGTTCCAAACAAAAAAGGTTTTGTTCGGCAGGTGTGGGTTAAAACCCAGACTGGTTACTTAAATTGACCTATTACTAAAACCTGCCTTTTACAAGAAGCAGAAAGTTTTGATTTCTAATCTTGTATTTACCATATTTACTTTTGTATCTGTAATAGTAATTATTATATATTAGTCATTAATGTCTGCTATAATAAATAGGGCCGGAATGTAAAGGTTGAAAAACCTTACTGAAGTCCATATAGACAACATCCACTGCGCTACCCTCATCCACATTCCTAGTCACCTCTTCAAAAAATTCAAACAGATTGGTCAAACATGACCTTCCTCCCACAAATCCATGTTGAGTGCTCCTGATCAGACCCTGTCTATCCAGATGTTTATAAGTACTATCTCTAAGAATTTTCTCCATTAATTTACCTACCACAGACGTCAAACTTACAGGCCGATAGTTGCCAGGCTTCCTCCTTGAACCCTTTTTAAATAACGGAACCACATTCGCAATGCGCCAATCCTCCGGCACTATCCCCATATCTAATGACATTTGGAAAATTACCGCCAGAGCCTCTGCTATTTCCTCCTTCACTTCTCTCAATGTCCTGGGGAAGATCCCGTCTGGTCCCGGAGACTTATCCATCTTTATATTCTTCAAAAGCCTTAAAACTACACCTTTTGTAATCTCTATATTCCCCATATTTACCCAATTTGCTTTTTTTTATCCCACATCTCCCAATATCCTTCTCCTTAGTGAATACAGAAGAAAAGAAACTGTTCAATATCTCCCCCATTTCTCTAGGCTCCACACACAGTTTTCCACTCTGATTTTCTAAGGGACCAATTTTGTCTCTAGCTTTCCTCTTACCATTAACATATTTGTAGAACTCTTTTGGATTAGTTTTCACCCTGCTTGCCATAGTTTTCTCGTACCTTCTTTTAGCTTTCCTAATTCAAAATTTCCTAATTCCTCTCTTAAGATTCCTCTTACATTCAATGTATCTTTCAAACATCTCCTTGAAAATAATAAATGTTGTCAGGAAAAGTTCAAATATGATTACTTACAATCCATGAGAAATTAATGATGTATTTAGAGGTTTTTAAAAAAATTCTGATTAGTCTACATCAGAAGTAACTGGAGATGAAGTTAACATGATAACATTTTTAATCTCAGATAAATTTGTCTAGCTTGACATATCAAGATAAGAGAAATTTATGTGCTCCTTTCACAATAAGAGAAATTAATAAAGTGCTTGGTTCATTATCGAATGAAAAATCTCCAGGAGAAGATGGTTTTCTGTCTGAATGTTATAAGAAATGTAAAGATCTTTTAATACCTCCATTTATAGAGGTGTTAAAGCAAGTGACAGAATTCCATTCTCTACTGGATTCTTTTTCAGCCACAATAATTACAGTTATAACAAAGAAAAATAAAGATTTGTTGAATCCTGCATTTTATTGTCCAATATCTTTATTAAATGTGGATTATAAAATTGTTGCAAACATGTTATCAAATTCCAAGGGTTTCTTTGGAAAAATTGACTTGGAAGTATGAATAAGGGATTTTAAGTCTTCCTCATTTAAAGAATTATTATAAAGAAACTCAGATGAGATTAATAAATGTATTGTTTAGTTTAGATAATAATCTTTCTTGGGTTTTTATAGAATTTAATATGATAGGGGTTATGAATTCCCAGGATTTTATTTATAAATCAAATTCTAAATTGTTACTTGGAAGTAGGGAATCACCAATTTTGAATCATTTGATTGTGTTGTGGAATAATATTCACAATGAAATTGACGTGCAAGGTTTAATATCTAGGAAAATGCCTCTATGTCAAAATAGGCTGATTCCTTTTTCAATGGATAACCAATTCTTGAGGATTTGGAGATGGAAAAGTATTAAGAGGATTGAAGATTGTTTTGAGGATGGGAAATTTATAACATTTGAATGAATGAAGGAAAAATGTAATGTATCTCATAATTCTTTATTTTGTTACTATCAAGTTAAAGCTTTTTAATCTGGTAAAATTGGTTCTAATTTGACATTACCTAACCAAAGTGAATTAGAATTACTGATTTGTAATGCTACTATAAATAAATTTATTTCAGTAATATATAATTTACTTAAAATAAATCCCCCAAATTGAGGTGTATAAATTAAGATGATGATGTGAAGTAGACTTATACACACAAATCAATGAAAAGGATTGGATGGAGTTATGTAAGAACAATATGACAAAATATAAATGTAAGTTATAAGTTAGACCAATATAATTTTTACATCAATTATATTTGACTCCACAAAATTTTATAGATTAAATCATGCCAGATCAGATTTATGTTTTGGTGTAGATCTGAGATCTGAACTTTTTTTGTATTCAACTTGACAATGTGCTGATGTTAGACAATTTTGCTTAGGGGGTGGGCAATTTTTTGGAATGAATTCAGGGCTCAAATTCCCACAGGATCCAATGTTATTTTTATTGAGTAACATTAAGGCCATAAGGCCAAAATTTAAATTAAATATTTATCCAATTGAATTTGTACAAATTGCTTTATCAGTATCTAGGAAATGTCTCGCAATATCATGCAAGTATGAAATAGATTTAGATATGGAAAGATGGAACACAGAACTTCACAGTGAAAAAAAGATTACATAATCTGTGAGACAAATATCATGTTTTTTGGAAAATATAGAGCCCATATTTACAAAATTTTGGTTTGCTTGTTCAGTAGGCTCTCTGAAATCTTCACCTCATGGTAACCTTCAATCAATTTTATAGTATAAATGTTTTATTTTCTTGGCATTCTCTAATTTTTCTTTCTCTTTTTCATTTTTTTCTTCCTTTTTTTTAGGAGTGGGAGGGATGGGAAGTGGGAAGGTGGGTTGCTGGAGTGGGATGATATTCATCACATGTATAATTTGAAGAATTTTTTTTGGGAATTGAATGTAATATATCTATTATTGTGGTTTAAAATTTATAAATAAAATTTTTAAAATGCCCACAAGGCTCATTAAAACAACCTATCATTCACAAAGTCATGCTGACTATCCTTAATTAGCCATGACTGTCCAAATACCTATATATCCTGTCCTTCATAACTCCCTCCAACAATTTACCCACCACTGACGTCAGGCTCACTGGCCTATAATTAACTGGTTTATTTTTGGAGCCCTTTTTAAACAACAGAACAACATGAGCTACCCTCCAATCCTCCAATGGCCAAGGACATTTTGAATATATCAACCAGAGCCCCTGAAATTTCTACATTAGTCTCCCTCAAGGTCGGAGGGAATATCATTCTCAGTAGGGCAGCAAGCACCTCTTCCTCCTTAATCTCCATCTGTTCCTTGATTCTTCTGCTTGTTTCCCTTCCTTCCTTATGCACCATGCCAGTTTAAGATCTCACTCATTTCATGTAGTTGACCACTCTGATCTTCTAGGGGACCAATTGTGTCCCTTACCCTCCTTTTACTCTTAATATACTTGTAGAAACCCTTTGGGTTTACTTTCATATTATCTTCTAGAGCAACCTCATGTCTTCTTTTTGTCCTCCTGGTTTCATTCTTGAGTATTTTCTTGCATTTTTTTGTGCTCTTCTACTACCTCATTAGCTCCTTGTTGCCTGTACTTGCTATACAATTCCTCCTCCTTCTTCTTAACTAGTTTGCTAATATCCCTTGGAAAAAACAGGATTTCCTATGCCTGCTAACTTTGTCTTTTATCCTAACAGGAATATGCAAACCCTGCACTCTCAAAATTTCTCCCTTGAAGGCCATCCACCCTTGCCATAAAACAACGTATCCCAATCCACTCTTCCTAGATGCTTTCTCATTTCAACAAAATTTGTCTTCCTTCAATTTAGACTGCCAACATAAGGATTAGATGTGTCCTTTTCCATGAATAACTTGAAGCTAATAACATTATGATACTGGACCCAAAATGTTCACTTGTACATACATCTGCCACCTGATCTGTCTTGCTCCGTAATAGTAGATCAGGTGCTGCCTCCTCTCTCATTGGTACATTTATGTAATGATTTAGAAAACTTCCCTGAACACTTCACAAACTCCAAGCCATCTAGACTTTTTAAAGTATGGAAGTTAAAATCTCCTACTTACACAATGTTCTGCTTCGCACATCAGTCTACTATCTCTCTACAGATTTGCTCCTCCAATTCTCTCTGACTATTGGATGATCTATAATACAACCCTATCAGTGTGGTCACACATTTCCTGTTCCTCAACTCCACCCATAAGACAGGTTTTCCTGGCTGTCCTAACTTCGTACAACTGAGATATTTTCCATGACTAGCAATGCCACTCCTCCCACTTTCATTCCTCTTCCTTTATCATGTCTGAAGCGATAGAACCCGGAAAATATGGATTTCACTGAACTTTCCTAGCCCTCATTCATAATTCTACTGAAGGTCAAATATGCCTAGCTAACCAAATGTAAAATTTCATGTACCTGCAGGCTCACTTATACTATTGGCTTCTTTTCTTGTCAAGATATATTGCAAGCAAGATTTCTTAAAAGACCTGCTGCAGTTATTGCATAAACTTATTGTTAATGAATCTAAAAGTTGCTTATTGTTTATTCAGTGGCCCGGAGTTCTTATGTTTAAATTATGCCTGAAACCTATAGCAGGGAGGAGGAACAAGGCAATTTCTCTGTGGTAGACATATGGAAATCAATGAATGTTCAAAGTTGATGTCTTAGCTCCATGTCTCAGTTATATGGATGATTACAAGATCAGCATTGATACATATTCTCCATTTGATCCACAATCCACTTTAGATCACTGTAAAATTTCATCCAGACCAAATATTGTTTTTTATTATTATATTTATTTGACAAACAGTGGCATAAACTAGAAGAGGTTCATAAAAGGCAGGAAAGATGTCAAAGAATAATAATTCAATTTTTCATGTCAAGCTTCTTTCTGACCTTTATTTTACATCGTAGCATTTTCAGTGACAAAATATGTTTGGTGACTGTTACATAAACTTCTGTGTTGCCTCCAGTGTCTGATGGCACTTAGCGAACAGACCAATAGTTATTTCCTGCTATTTCAAAGAACAAAATTGCTCTGCTCATAACCACTCATGCCCTTTTATTTCCTTGTGAGTCATTTTATTCCTGTAGTACAAATCAGTTTAAATTTACAATTTGAAAATTGAATTGAAGCCAATGGTGCAAGAGAATATTGGTTTGATTTATTCTGAAAAAAAAAAAATTCTACTGGGTAGTTTCTATTTATTATAGTTATAGATTTGTTTAAATTTAACCTTAGGTACAACGGATATCTGGGTGTTCACAAAATGATATTCATTTGCAGAACAATCTCAGTAAGTCAGTTTGCAATGTTTGGGTACTTATTTGCTGTTTTAATCATGAGTATAATGAAGGAATATAATATATGAAATAGTGTTTAATAGCTGTCAATACTTAGATAAATCTAAATGCACTAGAGGTTAAAAGGTTCTGGGGTTATGATGAATGCTTGTCCTGTGTACCGTCAGCACTACATATATACTGTATATATGTGTGTGTGTCAAGCTGCTGCTTAAATTAATTACTCTGCTATTCACACTGTATAAAACTTAAGAAAGAAAGTGGGTGGAACATTATTAGGATCTCCAGCAGCTGGCCAACATTAACAACATGCATCCATATCAAAGCTGCCGAGCTCATCGACAGCCAAAACAGTCAAGGACCTACCCATTTATAGGGCAGATCCTTGCCTGTTTTGGCTCTAGGTGATCTTGACAGCTTTTTCCATTCACTAACTTGACTCCTTTTAAGAGCGAACAACCTCATTAAGGTTGGTCAGTCAGTCAGTATCCAGTGGAAGAGGCAGTGGCTCTTTAATCAGAGTGACTTTGACTCCATTTCACAGCACGCTGCATCTCAGTGCTGCCACAGCTGGAAAATGTTAAAAAGAATACGCGAACAGCTAAAGCTCAATGACCCCTCTGGGCAAAATAAGTCCCTGCTGAAGTAAAGGGGTGAAGAACCTGCTCCTGCAAATTCAAGTCCTCAACTCTTTCTTCTGGGAATGACAAAACATTGTAATCACAACCATTTTAAAGGAGATGAATTAAATTGCAATAAGCAAGAGAAAGAGAAATATAAAAGAGTTTCTTCAGAACACCAAGTGGTTTCACCTTCTGAGCTTCCGCAAAAAAAGTGACACCAACCACTGTGCTTTGACTACACATGAACCTTCAACTCCATCAACAGAGGAATCAAGGAGAAATTTTGTCAAACTTCAATTTTCCCAAAATGCTGTGACCCCCTTTTATCTATTTAATTCTGTTGTTCATAATTAGCAATAGATCTGTCACAGAGCTGATCCCAGTACTGGCTGGGTCAAGCTAGACAGCAACGTTCCACCAACTCTGTCTTCAATTTTCCTCACTGTAATACTATACCTTACCTCCAATAGACATCCTACTGAGTGACGTTCCACAGGATGAAAAGGAAACCTTTGGACACCCACAGAAAATGTGGTCAGACAGCATCAAAGAAAGCATTAGAAAGTCGATGTTTTGGGTCCAAACCCTTCATCAAAACATCCTTCTCACCTTTACTTCATTGACTATGAAGTAACTTGAGATGTTTTTAACTGCATATATCACAACTGAGATGCTTATTACAAGTTTTGCTGATGAACTCCCATTTACATATGAAGGAGTTGATTATTTTGTTCCTTTGCAAGTAAAAGTGTTGAAAAACGATACAGAGCTATTTTTACTTGTTTGACTATGAGAGCAATTCATATTGAAGTAGTGTCATCACTTGATACAGATTTTTTTTATCAATGCTCTTCAAAGTTTTATCGCCAGATGTGGTCAAGTAAAAGAATTACATTCTGATAATGGATCTCATTTTACAGGACCTCAACTAGGATTACGAAAAGCAATTGAAATTTGGAATCAACATCAAATTCATGATGCATTACTTAAAAAAGAAGTTAATTGGATATTTAACCCACCCACAGGCTCACATCATGGTGGTGTATGGGAAAGAATGATTGGATCAATTAAGAACATTTTTAATTCCATTTTGAATAGTAAAATACTAAATTATGACAATCTTCAGTCAGTATTTTGTGAGATTTATGTCGTCCAATAATGAAAATTTCTATCGATTCAAATGAAAATGAAGCACTTACACTGAATCATCTCTTACTTCTTAAATCTAATCCTTTAATGCCTTGGATCAATTTCAGAAAGAGGATATTTATGCGAGACGCAGATGGAGACAATGCAGTTTATTGCAGATTTATTTTGGAAAAGATAGAATAAAGAATAACTTTCAATATTACAGGAAAGATAAAAATGGTCTAAAGCTAAAAACAATTTTGTATGAGGAGACCTTGTAATTATCATGGACGATTCTGCACCAAGAAATTCTTGGTTGCTGGGAGAATCGTGGATACAGTTCCGGACAAGAATGGTTTTATTCGGAAAATGCAGATTAAAACCAAGACTGGATACTTAAATCAACCTATTACTAAAATCTGTCTTTTACAAGAGGCAGAAAGATTTGATTTCTAATTTTATACTTTCCATTTTTACTTTTGTATCTGTAATATAAATTATTATTTATTAGTCATTAATGTCTATTATAATAATTAGGGGCCTGAATGTAAAGGTTAAAACCTTGTGTTTTTGATTTGAAGTTAATTTGTGACTATCCCTTTAAGTAAGATTGTTGTTCGTAGTGTTACTATGACATCATATGTCATAATATCCAGGCATACGGGGAGGTTGCTTTCATTCTTTGAAGAATCATGACAGAGACATAAGGTCATGATACTTTTCTTTGAATTAATCTTATTTCATTTTAATCACCTTAATTTTAATTTAACTGTTTAAAGAAGATATAATTATCATTATTCAGTATGCTTTATTTATGAAAATCTTGAAGCAAAATTATGCAAAATGTTTTATCAACCAATTTAAGCTATTAACATCTGCAAATATGATTCTTGGATTAATAAGATAATAATTCAGAATATTGTCGCTTACGTTTCTGTGAAGATGAGGTTTTTAAATTGGGAAATACGAGATTGGAAAGTGTCATCTACATTCTTATTGAGGGTGCTGGTTCACCCGCTGAAGTCCTCCAGTACTTTCTGTGTGTGTTGCTTCAGTTTTCAAGCTCTTGATGAATTCTTGTTATTTTTGTTGAACCTTTTTTTGGCTCCACTCCAGAAACAACTTTGTTCCATTCCATCAATATTATTTTTCAAATATTAGAGGTTAGCTGGTGCATTAAACTAATATTATATTTTATCAAAAAAGAAAGAACTTAGTCGAAACATATGCCATTTCTCTGCTGAGAAACCAATTTGCACTGCCAAGCAGGTGATTTGGAAGCTTCTCCCAAATTACTGTTGCATTAGATCAGTGGCTTACATACTTTTTTTTCCACTCACAAACCACCTTAAGTAATTCCTATGCCATACCCACTCTGTGATTAGTAAGGGGTTACTTAAGGTGGTATGTGAGTGGGGGAAAAAAATGAAGAGAATGACTGCTCTGGACCCAATTGTTACTGAAATATTTTGCTTGAGAAAAATTGTCACTGGCCCATTTCCTTTGGAGATATGAAACCGTGTACATAATGAGTCAATTAGGTACAATTAAAACAGTGGTTTTCAAACTTTTTCTTTCCATGCATATACCACCTTAAGTAATCCCTATGTCATAGGTGCTCTGTGATTAGTAAGGGATTACTTAAGGTGGTATGTGCATGGAAAGAAAAAAATTGAAAACCACTGCATTAGATGCATTGAGCTTTTGTTCATGCTATATTAAAGGATTATATTGCCAATATAATGATAATCCCATGTGAATTATAAAACAATATCTACAAGATACTTGAATAAATGAACCATACTTCCGGATTTGTTTTTTCCCATCAGCGACACTTTCTATCATTCTGATGTCATGTGATCGAGGGTGGTGTGATGTTGAATCAAGTCTGGATTAGATTTGATGTGGGCTTCCTCATTACTGTATTTCCATCTTTTGGCAGAGTCAGATCTTTGGAAAATCTGTGGTAGTACTGAGCTGAACCTCATTTGGCTACCTCCAAGATCCTGCTGTATTGAACCTTTACTGATCCCATGACTGGACTGGACTTCTTACAAATGTGGGTCTTCTTCAATAAATTATGCATATTTGTTCTCTTGATTCTGGAGAGGTCACCTCCAGATCAATTTTCTGGTTGTCAACTTTAAACTGGATTTCCCTTCTCTTTCCTGAAACATTAACCTTTGTGATGTCTTTTCAGTGAAGGCAGGAGTCTTACACATTCAGACAAGGAGCCAATGTGCAGATCAACATGGAGGCTAGTGCAGGGGCTGTGGCAGAAATATTTAAAATGTCATTAGTCAAGGGTGTGGTGCCAGAGGATTGGACAGTAACTCTCTTTGTTCTGTTGTTTAAAAAAGACCCCTTGGCAACTAAAACTTGCAAGACCCTTATCTGAGGATCTATTGGACAAGATTTTTAAACTGGTAAATGTCTCTTCTATGTGTGCATGATATTCATTAATCAAAACCAAGGTGGTGCATCATGTTCATATGTCCGTAGATAAATCGGCTAGTACTTTTTCTAATACTAACCCTATTTGTGACAGATACAAAACTGAAATTGCTACATTAACACATATCTTTTTGTCTTGTTCATTCTAAGAAAACTAGTGGAAAGATTTTTTTAATATCTTTTCAACTATACTCCAGATCGAGCTACAACCAAATCCAATAACTGCTCCTTTTGGGGTTATTGATCCAAACATACATAGGGACTTTTTCTGCACCTGTTCAAAGGGTTGTGGCCTTCTCCATATTGTTGGCTAGAAGAGCCATCTTATTCAAATGGAAAGGCTCTAGACCTCCAACAGTGTTTCACTGGTTTTCTCATATTATGTCTTTAAGTTTAGAAAGAATTAGAGATATTATGTATTTGATTCAACAGTGAAATTTGAAGATACATGGCGACTTTATGTATTATTTTCATATGATATAAATGTTTCTCATTTGATTAGATGTGCTCACTTTTCCAGATGTGATATGGACTTACCTTTTTTTATTTACAGTGGGAACCAAAAACTACCAAGTATATGTAACCCTCAGGAAAAGATGCAGAGTTGTTTTTTGTTAATTTTTTTTCTTTCTATGTCAGAGTTGGTTAAGTTTTTTAAAATACAATACTTTTGATTTTTTTTTTCTTTTATATCCATTGCAGTGGAGGGGGGATCAAGTTTATACTGTTTTAAGAATTATATATATATATATATATATATATATATCTACACAAAAGAGTCTGGAAAAACAACCACCTGAAGATCAGCGTGTACAGAGCCGTTGTCATACCCCCGCTCCTGTTCGGCTCCGAATCATGGGTCCTCTACTGGCATCACCTACGGCTCCTAGAACACTTCCATCAGCGCTGTCTCTGCTCCATCATCAACATTAATTGGAATGACTTCATCACCAACATCAAAGTACTCGAGATGGCAGAGTCCGCAAGCATCGAATCCACGCTGCTGAAGACCCAACTGCGCTGGGTGGGTCACGTCTCCAGAATGGAGGACCATCGCCTTCCCAACATTGTGTTCTATGGTGAGCTCTCCACTGGCCACCGAGACAGAGGTGCATCAAAGAAGAGGTACAAGGACTGCCTAAAGAAATCTCTTGGTGCCTGCCACATTGACCACCGCCAGTGGGCTGATATCGCCTCAAACCGTGCATCTTGGCGCCTCACAGTTCGGCAGGCAGCAACCTCCTTTGAAGAAGACCGCAGAGCCCACCTCACTGACAAAAGGCAAAGGAGGAAAAACCCAACACCCAACCCCAACCAACCAATTTTCCCTTGCAACTGTTGCAATCGTGCCTGCCTGTCCCGCATTGGACTTGTCAGTCACCAACGAGCCTGCAGCAGACGTGGACATACCACTCCATAAATCTTTGTCCGCGAAGCCAAGCCAAAGAGAAGATATATATGATACTGTAGCAGGCGCACAATGCGGTATTGCAAACTGCCACTGTCAGTTCTCAGACTGACCTGACACATCGCAGGCTAGCAGTGCTGGGTGCCAAAGTACAGCGAGTGGATCAGATGAAGCCCCTGCCTAAAGGGGCAGGGCACTAATGGCTCATAGCTTTAACTTGCTGGTCCTGTGGACCAGCAGCTGTTCATTAACAAGCTCATTTACAGGCAGGGAATAAAAGGTCTGTGTACATCTGCAATAAACCAGTCTTAAATTGACTACCTTTGTGTGTGTTTGCCTTTATTTAGTAGCATCTACCGTAGTAGCCGCTACAATACTGTATTTTCACTTTTGTTCCCTTTTCTTCATTGTATTGTATTTCCTATAAAAATCAATAAAAGAGAGTCCAAAACTAACTCTGGAAAATATAGGTTGGAGAACCTGACATCAGTAATAGATTAATTATTGTAAGGTGTTCCAAGAAATCAGATATGCAATTATTTGGATAGCCATGGAGATTAGGGATAGTTAACATGGCTTTGTGCGTGGTAGGTTGTGTTTACCCAAACTTATAAAAACCTTATAGTAAAGATAACAAAGGAAAGTGTGTAGATGTTGTCTACATGGACTTTAGTAAGGCCTTTGACAAAGTCCTGTGTGAGAGGTTCATCAGGAAGGTTCAGATGCTTGGTATTCATGGTGATGTAGTGAACTGAATTTGACAATGTCTGGATGGAAGAACCTAGAAAATAGTGGTGGATGAATGTTTCCCAGACTGGAGGCCTGTGACTAGTGGTGTTCCTCAGGGATTAGTGCTAGGATCATTGTTGTTTGTCATCTATATCAATGATCTGGATGTTAATGTGATAAATTTGATCAGTAATTTGCAGTGACACTAAGCTTGGAGGTGTTGTACAGTGAAGGAGGTTTTCAAAGCTGGCAGAGGGATCTGGATCAGCTGGAAAAATAGCAGATAAAGTTTAATACCGACAAGTATGAGATGTTGCATTTTGGATGGACAAACCAAAAAAGGACATACACTGTTAATAGTAGGGCACTGAAGAGTGTGGTAGAACAGAGGGATTCGGGAATACAGATACATAATTCCCTAAAAGTGGTAAAAGTGGCATCACGGGTGGATAGAGTTGTAAAGAGAGCTTTTGGCATACTGACCTTCATAAATCAAAGTATTGATTACTGGAGTTGGGATGTTATGTTAAAGTTGTATAAGACATTGGTGAGGCCAAATTTGGCGCATTGTGTGCAGTTTTGGTCACCTAACTACAGGAAAGATATCAATAAGATAGAAAGAGGGCAGAGGAGATTTACAGAGGAGTTGCCTGAACTTCAGAAACTGAGTCACAGGGAAAGGTTAAACAGGTTAGGACTTTATTCCTTGGACCATAGAAGAAAGAGGGGAAATTTGATATAGGTAATTTAAAATTGAGGGGGATAGACAGAGTAAATGTAGATAGACATTTTCCACTAGAATAGATGAGATACAAACCAGAGGGCATGGGTTAAGAGTGAAAGGTGAAAAGTTTAGGGGGAACATGAGGGGAAACTTCTTCAAACAGTGACTGGTGAGGGTATAGAATGAGATTGCAGCTGAAGTGGTGAATGTGGGCTCAATTTTAACATTTGAGAGGAACTTGGACAGGTGCATGGAATGGAAGGCTATGGACTGGGTGCAAGTCAGTGAGATCAGGCAGAAAAAATGGTTCAGCACAGACTAGAAGGGCCAAAGAGGCTTGTTTCTGTGCTGTAATGTTCTATAGTTCTAATAGAGGATATTGTCCTGATATTCACAAAAAGAGCAGCATATCCAGTCAAGTCAGTTTATTCTTTTTTTGGTACCTTGACAGCACATGACTCATTGAATTTGACTGCTTTGGAATTTGTGGCTTGAGTTGGGCTGTCAGCACATGTAGCACCCAAGTAAAATAAAAATGTTAGTTGGCTAGTGCACTAAGATTTCTTCTTTTCTTTGGCTTGGCTTCGCGGACGAAGATTTATGGAGGGGGTAAATGTCCACATCAGCTGCAGGCTCGTTTGTGGCTGACAAGCCTGATGCGGGACAGGCAGACACGGTTGCAGGGGAAAATTGGTTGGTTGGGGTTGGGTGTTGGGTTTTTCCTCCTTTGTCTTTTGTCAGTGAGGTGGGCTCTGCGGTCTTCTTCAAAGGAGGTTGCTGCCCGCCGAACTGTGAGGCGCCAAGATGCACAGTTGGAGGCGATATCAGCCCACTGGCGGTGGTCAATGTGGCAGGCACCAAGAGATTTCTTTAGGCAGTCCTTGTACCTCTTCTTTGGTGCACCTCTGTCATGGTGGCCAGTGGAGAGCTCGCCATATAACACGATCTTGGGAAGGCGATGGTCCTCCATTCTGGAGACGTGACCCACCCAGTGCAGCTGGACCTTCAGCAGCGTGGACTCGATGCTGTCGGCCTCTGCCATCTCGAGTACTTCGACATTAGGGGTGAAGACGCTCCAATGAATGTTGAGGATGGAGTGGAGACAACGCTGGTGGAAGCGTTCTAGGAGCCGTAGGTGATGCTGGTAGAGGACCCATGATTCGGAGCCGAATAAGCTCTGTATACGCTTATCTTTGTGAGGTTTTTCAGTTGGTTGTTTTTCCAGACTCTTTTGTGTAGTCTTCCAAAGGCGCTATTTGCCTTGGCGAGTCTGTTGTCTATCTCGTTGTCGATCCTTGCATCTGATGAAATGGTGCAGCCGAGATAGGTAAACTGGTTGACCGTTTTGAGTTTTAAGTGCCCGATAGAGATGTGGGGGGGGCTGGTAGTCATGGTGGGGAGCTGGCTGATGGAGGACCTCAGTTTTCTTCAGGCTGACTTCCAGGCCAAACATTTTGGCAGTTTCCGCAAAACAGGACGTCAAGCGCTGAAGAGCTGGCTCTGAATGGGCAACTAAAGCGGCATCGTCTGCAAAGAGTAGTTCACGGACAAGTTTCTCTTGTGTCTTGGTGTGAGCTTGCAGGCGCCTCAGATTGAAGAGACTGCCATCCGTGCGGTACCAGACGTAAACAGCGTCTTCATTGTTGAGGTCTTTCATGGCTTGGTTCAGCATCATGCTGAAGAAGATTGAAAAGAGGGTTGGTGTGAGAACACAGCCTTGCTTCATGCCATTGTTAATGGAGAAGGGTTCAGAGAGCTCATTGCTGTATCTGACCCGACCTTGTTGGTTTTTGTGCAGTTGGATAACCATGTTGAGGAACTTTGGGGGGCATCTGATGCGCTCTAGTATTTGCCAAAGCCCTTTCCTGCTCACGGTGTCGAAGGCTTTGGTGAGGTCAACAAAGGTGATGTAGAGCCCCTAAGGATGAGGTCCTCACCCAGGATGAGACATATAAGGCAATTGAACAACTGAAAAGTGGCAAAGCAGTAGGTATGGATGGAATCCCCCCAGAGGTCTGGAAGGCTGGCGGCAAAACTCTGCATGTCAAACTGCATGAGTTTTTCAAGCTTTGTTGGGACCAAGGAAAACTGCCTCAGGACCTTCGTGATGCCATCATCATCACCCTGTACAAAAACAAAGGCGAGAAATCAGACTGCTCAAACTACAGGGGAATCACGCTGCTCTCCATTGCAGGCAAAATCTTCGCTAGGATTCTCCTAAATAGAGTAATACCTAGTGTCGCCGAGAATATTCTCCCAGAATCACAGTGCGGCTTTCGCGCAAACAGAGGAACTACTGACATGGTCTTTGCCCTCAGTCAAGCACTAAGATTTAGCGTGGCTGCATTTGGTAGACAGCTTTTCTTTTTTTTAAAAAACTTTATTTATTCATTCAAAGTACAGATAGTAAGTAACATATATAACAATAAACCATAAGCATGAACGTTATATTTTATATATATATAAAAGAAAGAAAAGAAAGAGAGAAAAAAAGAACCCCCCCCCCTTTCAGCCAACTCCCCTAAGGAGAGCCATAAAGAGAAAAAAAATAGAAAAATTAAACATACATATTAAGATCTAATCAATGTAAATCAAAATGTAAATATTCTGAATATAATAACCACTTATTAATAAAGAAACTATAGTTATCACGTGAAACATATGTAATTTTTTCCATTATTAAATAATATTTCATCTCATTATGCCATCTATTAATATCAATCATATTTGTATCTTTCAACATACTAGCAATACATTTTTTTGCTACAGATACAGCTAAATATACAAAAGCAAGTTGAAACTTATCTAATCCCAAACCTTTCAGAGGTTGCAAACTACCCAATAAAAATACTGTTGGATCTAAAGTTATTTTAATCTTATACAGGTATTCTAGAAACAATTGAACTTTCTTCCAAAAAGATTGTATATACACATGACCAAACCACATGAAAAAAAGTTCCAACAGAGTTACCACATCATAGACAGCTTTTCCTGTTGAGAGTAGTGAAGTTGAGGGTGGATGATGTGTCAACAATTGAAAATGAAAAGGCCAACAACGCATAAAAGGCCTGAAGTGGTGTCTTAGAGGAAGAGAAGTTTTGGAGACTTGAGAATCAATCGGGACCATATATAACTATATAACAATTACAGCACAGCAACAGGCCAGTTCGGCCTTTCTAGACCATGCTGAACACCTTCTCCCACCTAGTCTCATTGATCCTCACCCAGTTCTTAACTCTCCACACCTCGCTTATCCATATATCTATCCAACTTTTCCTGAAATATTAAAATCGAACCTGCATCTACCACTTCAGCCAGAAGCTCAATCCACACTCCTACCACCCTCTGAGTGAAAAAATTCCCCCTCATATTTCCCCTAAACTTTTCCCCCTTCAATCTTTGATTCTTTCCCACTCTCAATGAAAAAACCCTGTCCACATTGACTCTATCTGTCCCCTCATAATTTTAAATACCTCTATCAAATCATCCCTCAATCTTCTATGCTGCAGGGAATAAAGACCCAGCCTGCTCACCCTTTCTCTGGAACTCAAACCCTGAAACCCAGGTTACATTCTTGTAAATCTCTTCTGCACTCTTTCCATTCTATTTATCTATTCCTATAATTCAGTGAGCAAAACTGCACACAATATTCCAAATTTGGCCTCACCAATGTCTTGTACAACTTCAACATGACATCCCAACTCCTGTATTCAATACTCTGATTTATGAAGGTGAACATACCAAATGCTTTCTTCACCACCCTATCTACATATGACTCCACTTTCTGGGAATTATGTACCAGAATTCCTAAATCCCTTTATTCTACTGCTCCTCTCAATTGTCCACCATTTAATGTGTACAACCTTTGCTGATTAGTCCTACAAAAATATAACACATTTAAGGGTTAAAACCTTGTGTTTTTTGATTCTTAGTTAATTTTGAGCCTGTGCCTTTAAGTGTTTGTACTGTTTACTATAGTGACTATGTCATAATAACCGCCCAGACTAACAGCTTGCTCTTTTATTCTACAAGATGTGAAGGAAGCGTGAGCATGAAAAATTTTTCTTTGAATGTGCATCTTTTTAAAAGCTTCTGTATACTTATATATGTTTTAAATCTCTTTGTATCATTATTCGGTAAATTTGCTTTGTTATTCATCATTATGAAAGTCTTGTTGCGAAGCTATGCAAAATGTTTATCTCTTCTATCAACGAATTAAAACTATATAAAGTAACAGCCACAGAGTTTGATTTGTTGGATTAAAGAGATCTAAATTTGGGATATCACAGCTCATGATTTGGAAGATGATGCTCTGAAATTAGGATATTTGAATAAGGAAAGTGTTGTCTATATCTCACACTTATCAGTATTAAACTCCATCTGCCATTTTTCAATCCACCTTTCTAACTGTCTTATACCCCACTCCAATTTACCACCCAAAGAAATAAGCATGGAGGTGGCGATGATACAAGAACAGCTCAACATCATGATGGTCCTGGAGCACAGATTCAGGGCTACATCTCTGGTGATGTATAGTGGGGGGCTTAGCATGTTCTGAAGATGAGATAGTGATATCCAATAAGGTTGGGCAATAACCAGTCCAGAATAGCTAGGTCCTGAAAAATGAATAAAATAAAACAACTCATCTCTCATCTGTAAAGAACAGACCTTTTTTTTTATACAGGACTAAGTATCTGACCTGTGATTAGCTCCCACTTTTATGTACAGGCTTCCTCCCTGATCTGTGTAGGGCTCCCACTCATCTTTTCGGATCTTCCCATACAACCTGGCATTGGTTCCCATTCTTCTATTCAGGGCTGCACTCTCTCCGCTGTGTAAAGCTCTACCATTTTTTGTTAATCATGGGTTATGTGCATGTTCCTCTGTCAGCAGTGGAAGTCTGGCAGACCGAACTAAAGGTAATGTTGGAGACTTTTTAAATATGGAAAATTTTTAATCTCAAACATGTGCTGTTACTTTTGTGTTGCCATGTGTGCAGCAGAATCTGCCCCAGAGTGTAAATGGGGAAATACAAGAAATCTGGCTGTCAGGATCAAAAACACCACTTCAGTTGAAATGGTTTGGTGTGATATAACCTCACTATAACTGTCAATAGCAAATTTCCATGAGAAAGCAAGTTGTCAAGAAGAAGTTGAGGTTATAAACAGCATAAGCTACCATTTACAAGGAGAGGAAGAAGAATCTGCAGTGAAACGCACTCCTCAAGCAGATGGAAATTCAGTGCTAATGTTTTATGTTAGTTTTGAGTAACACAAAATACTGCTCTCACTTATAGTCGGGTTGAGCATTGAGTGTTCACAAATCTGCAGCTAACTCCAGCAGCATCTTACACATCCATAACAGCACTCTTGTAGTGATATGTTTTTTCCTTGTACATTATTCCCTACCTGTGTTCTGTTGTATGTATGAGGCTGGCCTGCCCACTAGTGACTCATCTCCTATGTCTCCCCCACTTATGACCTGGTCTAGCCATAAAGGTCGACCTCCCTCTCCACTTCTGGCATTCCCGTACCTGGATCCAGGCCAGCCAAAAACGTGTTTATTAAAGCCTATCATTCCCCTGCTCTCGACTTTGTGGCTATTGATAGAGCCTATCAACCCTAATTAATTAGATTTAATTTTCCACCAGAAGATTGTTCTTGGGGAAAGAAGGAAGGAGAGGTGCACTCCAACAACTAGCCAAACTCTACCCAGTTCAACGTCCGGAACAGTCTCATATGTTTTTATCCATGGGTGCAGCCTGACCTGCTGAACATTTCCTATATTTTTGTGTTTTCATTCCAGATTTCAGTGCCTGCAATACTTTATTTTGGGTTTATTCTATTATTAATCTGTACCAAGATACAGTGAAAAGATTTTTTTTGAGTGCCATCCAGCAAACCAGACACAAGTACAATGAATTTTACAAAAACAAATTGCAAAATTTACAAATTTACAAAAAAATGGTCTGTTCTTTACAGATGAAAGATGAGTTGTTTTATTTTATTCCTTTTTCAGGACCTGGCTATTCTGGACTGGTTATATTGCCCAACCTTATTGGATATCAATAATTCATCTTCAGAACATGCTAACACCACCCCCACCCCCCCCCACCCCAAACCTTGAGCTTTCTATTTCCAACACAGAAACTGGTTCCTGCTCTTACCTTCCTCCAATGCAATGCCTGTGATTCCTGTGGTCTGGGTGAACTTCAGCATGTGGGAATCATGTGAAACCATGATTTCCTGCTTTGCTGCTTCCCCACGGAAGTTATTTACTTATTTCAGCACAGAATGCAACAAAAAATCCAAGCATTCAGAGCCACAGAAAGTGAGTCACAGAAAAAAAAAGACCCCTGGCTGCTAAAGAAACACAAAAACTGCAGATCCCGGAGCCTTGCATGAACAATTAAATGCTCAAGGAATTTAACGGGTCAAGTGACATCCACGGGTATAAATGGTCAACCAACATTTTGGGTCAGAACCCTTGATTAAGACCAGAGCGTTCTGAACTAAACGTGGACTTTGTGACCCAACGGATTTCCCAAGCACCTCATGGTTTGCTCAATGGCTTGTAGTTGACACAATATATGCCATAATTCTGCAAAAACTTGCCTAATAACGTAGAGCTACTCTTCATTAAACTGGAAGCATTTTGTCATGTCATAAGAAGAGTAATGTAACTGGGGCTCTGGAGATACTACTTTTTCTCATTCCTTTCATGATGGATCTGCAGGGCTCTTCACACATGCTCATTGCTAGTCCACCTATTGGACCTCGAGTCTCAACAGCAGAATGACCAATTTATTCATTTTTCCAATCAAGTGGTTTGCCCAAAACCGAGGTCAACAAGTGATATGCAGGTGCTGGAGAACTGGAACAATGCACCACATGCAGAAGGAATTCAATGGGTTAGGCAGAATCCATGGAAAGTAAAAAGGCAGTTGATGTTTCCGGCCAAAACCCTTTATCGGGTACACCCAGGACTGGGCAGCAGCCTGAATAAGAGGAGGGGAGGAGGAGCAGAGGTGATTGGTGAACACAGGTGGAAGGGGGAAGAAAACAAAGATATAATGGGGAAATTAATATAAGATATAATATAAGATATAATGGGGAAAGGGGCAGAAGGTTGAGAAAGATGCACTCCAATAGAAGGAAGGAAGGGAAGGAGATGGGGAGCTAGAGGAAGGAAGGTGTGGGTGACAAGCAGGTTAAGTGGATGGGAAAGGGGAAAAAGAAGAAGGATGCCACTTCATTTCCCACACTGACATATCTTAGCCTCATGTATTGCTAGATTGAAGCCATGTAAATTGGAGGAACACCACTTTGTTTCTGTATTAGTAGTCTCCTTCCCTTTGTCCTCACCTGCCTGCCACCCACTGCTTTCTTCTCTTTCAGGACCCGAGGATGAAATCAATCTGGTCCAGGAGACTTATCCACCCTTACACCATTCAACTTTCTGATCTCCTTTTCCATTGAAATGTCATTACAATTGCCATGTGCCCAACCATCAATATCTTTGAGATCACCATTGATCAGAAACTCAGCAGAGGAGATATTCAATTATATTACCTGAGGTAAGTGACTCCTGTCATACCTCCTTTATACCACCTGCAAGACTCAAGTCAGGAATATGATGGAATTTTCTTCACTTGCCTGGATAAATGTGGCTTCAATAACAATCAAAAATCTCAGCACTGTCCAGGACAGAGCAGCCTATACATATCAAAGAGAAAATGGACTCTAAAATCAAGACCTACTAAAGATGATGAAAATCACACTTGCTATACTTGGATACAACATAAGAATGAAGCCATTATAAGTACCAAAATATGTTTCTCTTTGTAAATCTGTGTTGCATAGCTTTTCAAAATTGTTATAATTTCCTGATAAGTAATGTTAGCATTTGGTTGTGACCTCGGTTAGCAAACCATTCATGTGCAACCACAGCATCATTGCATTTGCCAACATCTGTATGTTAGTGCTTTAAACTTTATTCAGATGCAGTTCAAGAGAAATAATATTTGTTTGCCAATATTTGTGGTGCCAGGAGACATACTCCTACCCATTTTTCTGTATTTACTGAATGGCATTAATGCAGATTAAATAACTATTATTTTGGTAGATAAAACACATGCTAAAGATGGGTTCCATTTATTTTTGTCTGAGAATTTCATAAAATAACTTTAATGCCAGTGTGTAAAAGAATAAAATTACTGAATCACACTGACAATATTTCTGTGTTTCTTTAATGCAGAAGAGAGAAATTGTGTGGTTCATCAGAGTACAAATTCACTATCATCAGGGAATAAAGGCTTTCCGAGGAGGCTTCATAAATACAGGATGCATTTTTTTTTATCATTACAACAGGCGTTGAAATGTTGCCAACAACAGATGAAATATTCTTTCTCAGAAATGATAGATAAGAAAAAGCAGATTTAATGAATGGACCAAACATGAATAAATGATTACAATATTTAAACATTGGTCAGCAGTTCATATCTAATCAATTTGATTCCAAAATCGGGCAGGTGCTTTGTCTTCTGGTGCTGTTATTCTGGTCTAATTGGGAATAATTAATTCAGGTAAGCATTGACCT
Source organism: Narcine bancroftii (assembly GCF_036971445.1). Lineage (NCBI taxonomy): Eukaryota > Metazoa > Chordata > Chondrichthyes > Torpediniformes > Narcinidae > Narcine > Narcine bancroftii. The sequence continues at coordinate 92,033,197 of NC_091471.1, read as the reverse complement.
GGCAAGCTACTATTCACATGATAAGATGAGTTTTAACTTCAGAAACTTCAATAAGCTTCAATATATTGTTAATAATAGCAATAAAATATGATAGTTAAAAAAGAAAATGAATTTTATTGATTCTTTCATCAACATGTCAGCATAAACAACTAGATACTTATTAAACTGTTATAGCTATGAACAAATCATCTTATTGCTTTTTGATCCCATTTGTTGTGCATAATTCTGAAAATCAAAGTGAACAAGGTCAGGTAGACTAGCAGATTCCCAGGGCAGGAGGCACAAGAGGGAGATCTAAAATAAATCACCAGTTGAGCTACTGAATATCATAAAATTCGCTTTGAAAATGTAATTTTAAATAGCGTTTTGAAGCTATCACATGTTTGCAATTTTATTCCATCTTACTGTAATGAGGAACCATATGTTGTTCAGGTCAAACTGAACACAAGATTTTTTGTAAGAATTCTAGTTTATTGTAAAGGAACAGATCTGAATTTCATACTTAATTAAAACAAAAAGATTTCAAAGAATATAGTTTTTTGTCTGTACATTGTAATATACAAACATTTTATTTTGATGAATAATTTTATATTTACAATTGTATTTTCTGTGTTTTTATGGGTGTTTTTCTGTACAAACAGCAGTCTTCTTGAATGGCTGCACGATACACAACATGGTCACTTAAAGACAGGAATCAGCCTTTAGTCCATTCAACTTGCTTTGATACACAATGAGACCAAAATTGATCTGGACTCTATCTCCAGGTCCCACACATCTTATTAAACTTAGATAAGAAAAAAATCTATAAACCTTCCTCTTAAAATGTTTAAGTGAGCAAGTAATTTCTGCTTGTATTGAGAGTTCCCCACTTCTTTCATGGTTTCTCTGGAGTAATGTTTTTTATAGTTTTTTTTCCCTTAATGGTCTGCTTTGATTTTAGGATTTCACCTTCCTCTAGATTCCTAGAAAAAGGCTTATCTTTATTTAAAAGTTAGAAAAATGCTTTTTTTTCCCCTTAATCCTAAGTGTACAAAATTGTATGTAATTATCATTTACTTTTGAGAGATCTGGTAAATTTCTGGGAAATGTGCACTATGTCAAAAGCATACCAGCCCGATGCATTGAAGTGTGGCATGGGAGTAGCTCTGCCCAAGGTGGGAGAAGCTTCAAAGTGTGCTGAATGTAATTCAGAATGTAACACAAACTTTCCTCCTCTCTGTAGACTCAATCTATAGTTCCTGCTGCCTAAGAAAGACAGGCAACTTACTGAAAAACAAGTTACACCCTGACCACACTCTCTTCTCCCTCCTCCCATCAGTGAGAAGCATCAAGATTGTGAAATTATGCATCAACAGGCTTAAGACAGTCTATTTCCAGCAGCAACCAGGCTCCTGAATGAACCCACAACATGTTGCCTTTGCTCTGTACTAATTAATCTTTTCCATTGTAACTCAGTACTCTGAAATTGTGCTTTTGCCCTTTTACTTTGTATGGTTGCATGAGTTTAGAACTAATCTGTTAGATGGCTCAAGGAAGAACCCTTCTCACTGTACAAGATATAATGTGACAAATAAACTTGAAATACAGGAACTTGCTTTCTGAGGTACAACACCTTTTTTTCAAATTTTATTTTATTGGCACATGTAACAAAATTGCATACAGAGCCAAAAATTCTATATATCAAGATCAATACATGATTTTTAAAATCATTTTCTCCTCCCCCCCACCACTCGCTCCCACGCAGAAAAAACCCCAAAGAAAGCAAGAAAAGAAGAATGAAGAACAAAGAATAAAGAAAGAACAGAGAAAGAAAAAAAAGAATAGACTAATTTTAAAACAATACTGGATATTACTTTATGGATAACTTATGACCTAATTATTCTAACACTTACAACTATCATTATATTATAAAATAAAACACAACACAATTCTTAAAATAAAAACTGAAAAATTTGGAAATATTCAGTCGGTCGAGTAGTATCTGTGTAAAATGTTAAAGACTTTTCATCTAATTCTTTATCATCTTTGACCTGAAGCACTAACCCAGTTTCGCTTTCTAAAGGTGTTCTGACTTGCTAACATTTTCGGTTTTTATTTCAGACATACAGCCTCTGTAGTATTTTGATTCGCAGTTCTTTGGCTAGAACCTAACCAAGGCTCTTGCTGATACATTAAAATTCTTCCATTATATTTTAATCCTCTTAATCCAAAGGCTGACATTTCATTGGGATTTATGATTATTATTTCTACCTGAGCACTATATTTTAGTTATCCATGTACATAGACTGCCAAACAACTTTGAAACTCAATGTTCCTAATTTTCCAAAATATATTTCCAGTACATCCATGCTGTCCTCATCTGTGCTGAAGGTCTTGCATTTCTTTGAAGTCCCCTGCCACAGTACTAATTACTTAAATAAACTTTATATAAGGAGTGTAAGACTTTCTATTTGTTATTTAACTCATTATTTCATTTGATCAATGATTGAGACCCCACGAGTATCAGAATCAGAATAAGTTACAAAATTCAGTGTTTTGCAGGAGCATCATAGTGAAAACATTCAAATTATCATAATAATATAAGAAATAAAAATAAAAAATAGTAGTGCACAAAAAGTAAGGCAGTAACTTTTGTTCATTGATTGTTGGTATTTTTTTTGTATACTTTATTTAAAATCCAAATCAAAATCTACAATAAAATACAAAATATAAACATACATAATGTTCTCCCATATATAACCACTCTCCCACCCCTTCCCCCACCTCCCTCCCATCCCCTACAACTCCAAACTAAAGAAAAATATTTAACAAATCACCATAGCTGTGTTCGATGTCATCAATCAATTATTACATATTTAAACCCACATTGTCCCCACACATTAACAAAAAAGGCATACTTATTACATGAATTATAAGTTATCTTTTCCAGTGGAATACATGATCGCAGTTCCATCTGCCATCTCTGGATACTTAATTCAATTTCATTCTTCCAAGTTATAGCTATACATTTTCTCGCTACTGTCAATGCCATCTGAGTAAATACAATTTGAAATTTATCCAATTTCAATTCCAATCTCCATTTTTTGATATATCCCAATAAAACTACTAAAGGGTCTAATGAAAGCTTAAATTTAAACAACCCCTCCAAAAATTCCATAAGTCTATTCCAAAGGGGTTTCACCTTCTCACATAACCATACTGAATGTAAAAAGACCCTATCTGTTCCCCACATCGAAAACACATATCTGAAGGAATGAATCCATACTTCTTCAACTTCTTAGGATTTAAGCAAAGTTGATGGATAAAATTATAATGAACTAATCTACATCGAACATTTACTACCTTAGACATACTGAATTCTCATATTGTCATCCAGTCATCCTGAGAAAGTGAAGCAGACAGATCCTTCTCCCACTTACTTCTTGCTTTATAAATATCCAACTTAGGCATCTTATGTTGCAATAAAGCATACATTTCTGTAATAAATCCCTTTTTACCTCCTTCTATAATTAACTTTCAAATCTAGTCCTTCTTCTTCTTTGGCTTGGCTTCGCGGACGAAGATTTATGGAGGGGGTAAAAAGTCCATGTCAGCTGCAGGCTCGTTTGTGGCTGACAAGTCCGATGCGGGACAGGCAGACACGATTGCAGCGGTTGCAGGGGAAAATTGGTTGGTTGGGGTTGGGTGTTGGGTTTTTCCTCCTTTGCCTTTTGTCAGTGAGGTGGGCTCTGCGGTCTTCTTCAAAGGAGGTTGCTGCCCGCCAAACTGTGAGGCGCCAAGATGCACGGTTTGAGGCGTTATCAGCCCACTGGCGGTGGTCAATGTGGCAGGCACCAAGAGATTTCTTTAGGCAGTCCTTGTACCTTTTCTTTGGTGCACCTCTGTCACGGTGGCCAGTGGAGAGCTCGCCATATAACACGATCTTGGGAAAGCGATGGTCCTCCATTCTGGAGACGTGACCCATCCAGCGCAGCTGGATCTTCAGCAGCGTGGACTCGATGCTGTCGACTTCTGCCATCTCGAGTACTTCGACGTTAGGGATGTAAGCGCTCCAATGGATGTTGAGGATGGAGCGGAGACAACGCTGGTGGAAGTGTTCTAGGAGCCGTAGGTGGTGCCGGTAGAGGACCCATGATTCGGAGCCGAACAGGAGTGTGGGTATGACAACGGCTCTGTATATGCTTATCTTTGTGAGGTTTTTCAGTTGGTTGTTTTTCCAGACTCATCGAAAATCCTCTAATAAAAAAGCACGCACCTGATAATAAGTAAACAACATATTTGAAGAAATTCCATATTTTTCCTTCAATCTTTGAAATGAAACAAAATAACCAGATTCATCACATTCTTCAACCAATCTAATACTTTTCTGTTCCCAAATTTTCAAGAATTGATTATTCATTGAAAAAGTAAAAAGCTTGTTCTGATACAAAGGAGTTGGTATTGTCCGGTATTGTGGAACACCAGAGGTAGTTTCTTTTTATTTGTTTGCATCTATTATCCCTACTCTCTGTCTTCTGTAACTCAACCAAGTCCATAAATTCTCTTCAAATCCATTGGCTTTAATTTTCCACAATTTTTCGCCAACAGATATTGAAGTCACAGATCCAGAGCAAATTTTTTTTAAAAACACTTACACTTGGATGCTTTATTCCACAGGAATAACTTGCAAATTGAGGACTTTTTGCAAAATTTGCAATTTTTTCACTGAGAGTTAATGTGTCTGACTTTGGTGTATTACTTTTTCTAATTCTGCTTTTTTTTTCATTAACTTAATGAGTTCTCGTTCTTCTTTCATTATTAGCTTCACAGCAATTAGGATACACAGTCTTATTCCTCTGTTGTGAAAAAGGACACAATGTAATTAGTGAGCAAATCAGTCTAGTCCATGATGGCTCACAAATAATTTAACCCCTTGCAACATCATGTCTAGATCAATCCATGCCTGTCACTTACTGTAGAGCTCGTCAGTTTGATCCAAACCAAGGCTTTTATTAGCAAAAGACAGGAGCTCTTCACAGGTGGCAGATCAGTCTGGAATGATCCGACCTGGCTAGGGACACAACCCTTTAAGGCCCAGATAGTAGGCGTGGCTTAGCTCTCAGCCAATCGCTGTAAGCACAGTCTAGATACTGTAACTATATACACTATATACATTGGTGATAGATCTGTACTATCACACTTACCCAGCATAAAAAAAAATATCAGCTAGTATCTTAGAGCAATGTTTTCTTTAGCCAGGCTGCTGAGACCAATACCCCAGCAGAGATCAACTATAAAGCAAAGTGGAAGAACCTCCAGAGAGACAACTCTATGAAAGTGGATTAGGTACCTCACTATCCATGTACTTTAAATCAATATGCAACATTTTCATATTTTATGTTCATAAACAAATGATGATTGATTCTAATGCATAAAATGATCTTTGTTGATATTCACATTTTGCCATGCAGTCAAGTTAGAACAGTCATTCCCAAAGTGTGTGGTGGAAAGATCCAAGGGAGTGGTGAGGAGAAAGGGGGCACGCCACATCATCGCCCTTGGCCGCCAGCACCTTCTTGAGGGCAGCCAGTGAGGGACTGCACCACTCCTTGGTGGCTGCTGCCAGGACGCTCCATGCCTTTGTGGCTCCGCTGCTACTTCCTCTTGCTGCTGGTCTCCTTGTCTGCTCTGCTGCCCCACCCCCCTGCCATGACATGTCCCTCTCTCTGTCAGTCTCCTCCTCACTTGTTTTTCTCACTGCTACAGCCAGAAGCGGTGGGAAATGGAGGAAAAAACTAGCTCCTCTATTCCCGTGAAACAGATGGAAAGGAGAAACCCTTCCACCATCCCACCTTCGCATCTTGGCCACCCAACTCATTTTGTGTTTCTCTCCTCTGCTAAACCCCTGGAACACAGGCAAACCCGCCCTTCCCGACCCGCTGCATGACCATCCGTCAATTGAAGAGCATCCCAATACCCTGGCATCTCCACCCGTATTTGCCTGAACTTGCCCCAATCTTTGTCCAGTTCCAAAAGCTCTCCAGGCGCCTTAACTTTTTACCCATTCTGTGCAGAAATTGGGCATTGCACTTGACGCTTGTGAAATACATAACCTTGTTCATCATTTTAGATTAGGTGTTATTTTAAATTTACAGTGTTGGTGGGGGGGTGGGGGGGGAGGAGCACAAGGGATGTGGCCTGGAAGCCAAGGGAGCGGCAGCCTGATAAAGTTTGGGAACCATTGTGTAATAGTGTTGTACAAATTCCACTGAAAACATGATTGAAGATAAAGGATTGTCAATTTGTTCTCAGTTGAGTTTTTGATGTCAATTTAGATAAACTTCATTCCTTAAAAATCCTGACAAAAGGAGTGCATCTTTATTCAGTAGTGAAGGAACTTCATCTTCCACTTTTGAATTATCATCCCTAAATGACAAAACATAATAAACTAGTCAAACACAAATGAAACAATTTTATTAATCAGTATCATCAAAAAGAAGTAAAGAGAGGGGTTTATGTTGAAAATATTGGGTTAAAATCTTATTCTCCTAATATATGGTTGATGCTTTAGGAATTTGGAGATGTGAACTGGTACAAGAAGCAGAGGTGGAGCTAAAATCAATTGAAAAACTGATTGTTAAACTAATGGAGCCAAAAAATCAAAAGTGATGTTTGCTTGAATATCAAATCATTGTTTAGTTATATCCATCATTCAACCACTCCCTGGAAGAACAGAATATTTTCTGATATTCTGAACTCGCTGCATGCAAACTTTTTCCCATATTGCTTCTGAAATTAGAAAGATTATTCAATTTTCTAAGTTTTCTATTGGTTGTAGAGGAATTTGAGATGCCTTAATGTCTACAAGAAAATACAGGTCACTCTTCCTTCATATTTTAAACAGTTTGTCATGCAAGTTTGCCTTAATCATTTTGCAATTACTTTCTCTGCTCTTATTTGATAAATCTGCCTGACATTTGGCACAATATTTCAGAATCTATATTTGTTTATACAGTATATATTTGTTGAATTGATTGCTAACATTTATTTGTTCTATTAACAAGGGTAAAATTAAACATTAAATTAATAAAATTAAGCATTCGTACTATAATGAAACACTAATATTACATATAATAACTGTAAACACTAATAACTGTATTTTAATTGAATGTACTTAGTTTTGTAAAGCAATTGAGGGATTGAGGTAGGAGTGGATAGATATTCCGCACCTATAGTTACTCATTTTCAGAAATATCTGAAAATAAAAAATATCCAATTCCTTGTACACCTTCGTTTTACATAATATCATAAAAGTATGTGGAATTCTTTGCCCAAGGAAGTAGTGGAGGCTGCCTCATTGAGTGTAATTAAGACACAGATAGGAATATTTTTGATGAATGAGGGAATGTACAGTTATGGTAGATAAGTAGAGCTGAATCCATGGCCAGATCAGATGGCCTACTCCTGCTCCAATTTCATGTTCTTATGTTCAATATGCTGGAAACCTCCAAGGGAACTTGGTTAAAACGTGAAGGATAGATGAATATCAGTGGAAAGAGATGTGGGATGAGTTCTGGGTGAACCAGTGTTTGTGTAAAATAGAGTGAGAAACAGAGGGAAATGTTATACCTACAAGTAATGAAGCCACATACATATATGTCAACAATGGTGAGTGGTGAGTTTGACAAAAGTGACATTGAACTCTTGGTGATGGATCAGCTTTGAACTAGAGGCTAAATTCATGATTAATCAGCATGCTGATATTTCACTCTGTTGCATTCTGCCCCACTGACCAGTCAATAAATCAATAAATCCTAAGGTTGCGAAAGCTTACACTGGGACACCACAAAAGGCTTGGGTGGTTCTGGAGGGTTTCAATCTCAAGGAACTGACCACTCTGATGAATTGTTTTCAACTAACTTGATAAATGGATTAATTGGGTTTGAAGAGCACTTGGACAAGACATAAAATTAATTAGTTCTACGGAAAAGAAACAGGCCATTCAGCCCAACCTGCCCAGGCTAACCAAATCTGATCAAAGTAATGGGATAGCAAATGCAACTCTCTCCGGTGAAAAATGACCAGCTGTTTGGAATTTTACCATTAATTGAACAACAAGATGAATAACATAAACATTACAGCATGCTAATAATCAGCTGGAAAAACTATTGTGGAACTACAAAATATTTCGAGTTCAAGGTCAAGTTCAAGTTTATTTGTAGAACCAGACATAACAGCATTCTCCAGTCCACAGGGCAGAACAATGCAAAACATGTCTACGATGTAACACATAAACACAGACAATACATCTCTCTCTTTGGCTTGGCTTCGTGGACGAAGATTTATGGAGGGGGTAAATGTCCACGTCAGCTGCAGGCTCGTTTGTGGCTGACAAGTCCGATGCGGGACAGGCAGACACGGTTGCAGCGGTTTCAGGGGAAAATTGGTTGGTTGGGGTTGGGTGTTGGGTTTTTCCTTCTTTGCCTTTTGTCAGTGAGGTGGGCTCTGCGGTCTTCTTCAAAGGAGGTTGCTGCCCGCCGAACTGTGAGGCGCCAAGATGTATGGTTTGAGGCGATATCAGCCCACTGCCGGTGGTCAATGTGGCAGGCACCAAGAGATTTCTTTAGGCAGTCCTTGTACCTCTTCTTTGGTGCACCTCTGTCACGGTGGCCATTGGAGAGCTCGCCATATAACACGATCTTGGGAAGGCGATGGTCCTCCATTCTGGAGACGTGACCTACCCAGTGCAGTTGGATCTTAAACAGCGTGGAATCGATGCTGTCGGCCTCTGCCATCTCGAGTACTTCGATGTTAGGGATGAAGTCGCTCCAATGAATGTTGAGGATGGAGCGGAGACAACGCTGGTGGAAGCGTTCTAGGAGCCGTAGGTGATGCTGGTAGAGGACCCATGATTCGGATCCGAACAGGAGTGTGGGTATGACAACGGCTCTGTATATGCTAATCTTTGTGAGGTTTTTCAGTTGGTTGTTTTTCCAGACTCTTTTGTGTAGTCTTCCAAAGGCGCTATTTGCCTTTGCGAGTCTGTTGTCTATCTCATTGTTGATCCTTGCATCCGATGAAATGGTGCAGCCGAGTTAGGTAAACTGGTTGACCTTTTGAGTTTTGTGTGCCCGATGGAGATGTGGGGGGGCTGGTAGTCATGGTGGGGAGCTGGCTGATGGAGGACCTCAGTTTTCTTCAGGCTGACTTCCAGGCCAAACATTTTGGCATATGTACATATATTACAATAAATATTATTACTAAATATTGGAGTCACAGAGAGTTGTTTTAGCAGTCAACAACCCTCAGCGTTATGTGGAGTTCACTAAAGCCTACAAATATTTATCTCAGGTCACATGCAGGAGAAATAGCAATATTATGAAAAACACTTTAATATACATGATTCCTTAAATAAAATTTCAATATCTACAATAAACATGGATCGAGTCTGCTTATAAGTTGGAATATGAGCTTATTCTTTATGTCACATGATAGCTGTCTGTGTGGCTGAACAACTGGCTTGTATCGGCGGCCAGTTTGAGTCTGCATCAGGCACTAGTGTAAACCAGAAGAAGGGCGAGAAAAAGCTCTTCAGTAACTGGTTTGACCAGTCTACATTCCCTTCACAGTCTGATCTGATTACCTGAATGTGTTGCAAATCAGGTTGGGATGGACTGAGACATGCAACAAAAATTGGTCAGAGCGGATCACAAAGGTTCACCAGAAATTGGGTCTGTGGGTGCAGCACTCCCTCTCAATAACAGGGAAGAACCTGCTCATCAGGGGTGAGGGGCTTTTGATACTGTTGCACATAATGCAGGAGTGACCCATCCCCCACACTTCTATCCTGGCAGTCACCAAAAGCGTCTTCTGCTTCATATAGGGATCCAAGATGGAGAGGGTCTGAAAGGCTGCCACATGCAAATAACCAGACAAAGGGGTCAAGGGTATACCCAATGTGGCTTTCATCCTGATGGCCACCTTCATGCATGGCTGCATCAGTCTGTGCATGGAACCAAAGTATGACATCATCAAGTGCTGTGATTTGCTGAGGCTCTGTCTTTCTCATATGTTGAGAAGAATGGGCCTATCCCCATTGCAGTGCAATGTCCCAGACAGCAGGACTTTGCCACATTATCTATTCTTTGTGCTAAGATTTTCCAGTCAGACACCTTTGACCACGTCCATCAGGCAGTGGTCCGCACAGAATGTCTTGCAGAAAGTGAGAGATGAGGACTTGAAGGATACAGTTCAGTGGTTCCCTGAGCAGACTCTCCAAGTCATCTAGCAGAATGTCTCATCAGCAGTGCTCATGAACATGCACCAGGTCTTGAGAGGAGCTGTCCCAGTCAGATCCTTCCTGTACAATAGGAATATCAGAAACAATTATCTGTAAAATAACTGTGGTGGAGTAGAGACAGTTACCTACCTCTTGGTTGAATGCAGATTTGCTAAGAGTGTGTAGAGAAGGATACAAGGGTCCTTGACATGGTTCATTCCCAGCAGCTGTGTGGCAGAGGACTCTCTGATTTAGGGGATGCACCTGCACATGCATGAAGAAACAGATACCCAGAAATGCTGGAAGATCATCAACTTGGTGGAAGACACCCTTTGATCTGCCCAAAATATATTGGTCTTTCAGTGCATGGAGATGTCAAGGAGGCAATTTCCGGGCTTCAGGAGTACGTGCTGAGGGACACACTGAGGTTTGGCGCAGCCAATGCAAGGGTGCAGTGAGGAAGGGCCACAGTCTAGATCTAGAGTCCTTTCGTTACCAGGGATTGAAGACCTGTGACTGAAAGGAAGCCATATATTTTGGCCATATTCATCCATAGTGAGCACACACTATTGCCCTGAGTTAATCAGTTGTGGCACCAGTTTGCATGATCCGCAGTGTCTGCGGCATATTTGTCACATCAATATTTTAATTATACCTCAAGCTATGATTTATTTTGCCTCACTTCAACTTTCAAGGACAAAAATACATGGAGCAAAACAAACTTAAATAGTGGCAGAAACCTCAGCAACCAGATGTTTAAAAAAATTCCCAAGATGCTTCACTTCTTTCATGTTAGGGAAAAAACAATGTATACGAGATAGGCAGTAACTATATTGAGCAGTGGACTCCAGCAGCTTAAGATATTTTCTCAAGGACTATGTAAAGATGGGAAATAAATATCAGCCTTGCCAGAAACATTTACATTCCATGAAAATATAGGAAAAAAAATATTTTTAAAAATCAATCTTTTCTCATCTTCCAAATACATCTTGCAAGAAAGCAAATATTTCAGACTCATATTTCATAGCATATGAAAATGGGCTAGAATTTGAATGATTGTACCAGCTAGGTAGTCAGGTAAAATTAATTGAAAATGTCCTGCTCGAATACCATTAGAGATACTTGAACTGATAATTCATGAAATGTGCGAAGGGACATTTTGCATTGGACAGATGGCTCAGGATAGAGTTAAGCCCTGAAGGGGTGTTCTAGTTTTATTATCACTAAGTGAAAGCAGGCAATGCAAAGGAACTCAAGCCTCACCCTGTCTGGAAACCTGCACCTTTTACTTATTACTGAATAGAAAACACTCTCTTATCCATAACATTCACAAATGAAGTTTGTTACAACAATCTCAATGTATTAAGAAACAAAAGTGTCCAAGCAAAGAAACAGAAATGATGTGAAAGACTTATCTGAATTTTATACTTTCATGGATAAGAATTAATAGTTCCTGCCTCAGTTGTGATGCAGGGGTGATTAATTCTTATCCATCAAAGTATGAAATTCTTATCCATATCCTCAGGATTGAGATGAGTTGCTTCAAGTCGTTTTGTCAGATATCTGGTGGCTAATGTGGGAACTCTAGTTCCTTCCACAGAGGTTGCAGGGGGAGATGAGCAGGTGGGTGGGTAGATTGTGAAGAGGTGTTCACCTTCTGCTGTTTACACACTGCTCAAGCCTACACCTGATGCTTGGTCTCGAGGTTTTCAATACCATAGTATCTCCAAGGTTGAATGGTCATGGACCAAATATACCTAAGAGTCCATGGGGATACTCTTACAGTGCCGGTGACCCATGTTCGAATCTGGCGCTGTCTGTAAGGAGTTTGCACATTCTCTTCCTGACTGTGTGTGTTTCCTCCGGGTGCTTTGGTTTCATCCCACAAAGACAGCCGGGGTTTCAGGTTAATGCATGATATAGATGTATTTGGGTGTCGTGGACTTGAGTCGGAAGGGCCTGTTACCATTCAGTATCTGTAAATTTAAAAGAGTCAATAAAATTGTATTAATTGAGCAAATGTTTGGTTTATTTTTTTCCTGTCAACTGGGCAACTTACCCCCTCCCATTAGGATGCTTCAAACAGAGTTTCTGTTTCATGAGTCAGTAGCATGAATGGCCCAGTGGTTGTGGTAGAGTGCCTAGGGCCTCAATACTGGAATTGTTGGCCTGGGAAAGGATGCCAACTTTGGAGGATTTGTTGGATTTTATATTTTCAGCATTGGTAGTCCACAATTGAAAAGTGGCAATGACAAGAACAGTAATGAAGTGCTTTGAAAGGCTGGTGTTGAAGCAGATCAGTGTGGCGCGATCAATGACCACTCGTAGACACGAAGCAATGGTCAAAGGCTTTATTGATCAGAAGGCCAAGACATGCCTCTACATGCTGCTGGTTCATGTCCAAGGCAGGTATGAGGGAGGAAACTAGGGCTCACAGCCTTCATTAGGGGATCTATGGGGAGGGGCTACAGGCTGTAGTGAACTGGGAATTTACTACTGGTGTGATGTTCTAAGGACTGGATCCTCCCCCAACTCCGCCCCCACATATCCCGATATAAACCCTGGATCCCTGCCAAAACCCCAGTTCAATTCAAAGACCATGTGTGTAATTCTTACTGAGTAAAAGTATGTTGTAGACTTTCTGGTCTTGTGTGCTACAATTTTATTCAGTAAGATAAAGGATGGAAGGCCTGTTGAAGCCCGCGATGCTCCTAATTGACCCTCTGCCCCCAGAGGCCCCCAAAGAGTGCTTACAAATGTACCTGTCGCTCACTCAAATGGTCTACTCAATTGATGAGGTCAAGAAGTCGATGCTCCTCTCCCGCATTGGGCCTAAAGGATTCCTGATCATCAAGGATTGTACAACTTATGTGGTGGCAGTCGAAAAGCTGAAGGCTCACTACATAAAGCTGCAGAATGTCATCCTAGTGAGGCATCAGCTCTTGCAAAGGAAGCAGCGGCCTAGTGAGTGCATTGAAGATTTTGTCCTCATCCTATGAGCATTTCCGAGGAACTGTGGGTACGAGGACAGCAAGGCCCAAGAAAGGGAAGATGAGCAGATCTGAGATGCTCTTGTCGCTGGCATGCGGTCCAAGTACATAAGGCAGCAGTTGCTGGAACAAGGCAAGGTAGCAGAGTGCGACAATGTAATGCTGGCCAAGTCACTGGAGATGGCTCAAATGGGTGCTGATAACTTGGAAGGCAGCAGCAGCAACCTCCAGGAGGACCTGGTCCCTGGAGCAGCTCCACGCACTGCATCAGCCCTGATGGCGGCAGCCTCCTGTTGCCTTCTTCTGCATTCAGCAGCAGCACCCAAGAACTCAATGTCCTGCTAAAAGCTCCATCTGCTCTGGTTGTGGTAAGGTGGGGCATTGGGTGAAGGTCTGTAGGGTAAGGGGGAATGCTGAGAGATCCAAAGCGTGCGCTTACTAAGGAGAAACTGAAACCCAAACCCAGGACCTCTCGGGGCCAGTGTTGTACGCCATGGCCTTCCTGTGGGGCCACATGGTGAGAACAGTGACATGGGAAACCTCAGCAGCCATCCTGTCGCATTTCAAAACTAGCGCCATTTTCATCATACAAGGAGGGAGGGCAGCCATCTTACTGCGCCACATGGTCTCCGCTACCCTTGCCGGTTTTCAAAATCAGTGACATCTACGACAGAAGAAGAAGGAGGAGGAGGGTGGCCATCTTGTCGCGCCTCATGGTCCCTACCATCTTACCTGCATGAGGATCTGAAAGGGGGAACAACCCAGCGAGGGGAATGACGGAATCTGCAATGGTGTTGGACCAGGAGATATCACATCAACTGAACAATTCCAAGATGAAGGTGTGGGTTAACGGGCTTGAACTGAAGTGTTTAATTGACTCTGGCTCAACTGAGAGCTTCATAGATGCAGAGACAGTCCAAAGACTTAATCTTAAAGTGCATCCCTCTAATTATCGTATTTTTTTAGCATCCCACACACAGTCTGTAAATATTCAAAAACATTCTATGGTTCATTTATCTTTGCAAGAGGGGGAATTCTGTAAGTTCAGAATGCATATAATTGAGAATTTGTGTGCGCCGGTTCTGTGTGGTCTTGACTTCTTGTGCCACCTTTAAAAACGTGACCCTGGAGTATTCTGGTCCTCTCCCTCCCATTTCGGTTCAGAATGGAAGGTCCCAAAACTCTGATGCTATTTGCTGTCTCTTCACACTGAGTATAGATCCACCTCCTCTGTTCCCAAATCTGAGCGTTGATTGCAGACCAATTGCTACAAAAAGCAGGCACTACAGCACAGAGGACCGAGCATTCGTTAAGGCTGAGACACAGTGGCTTCTTAATGAGAACATTATCGAGCACAGTACCAGCCCAGGGAGAGCTCAAGTAGTTATGGTAAAGGGGGAAGAAAAGTCCAGGCTAGTAATTGACTATAGCCAAACTATTAATCGTTTTTACTCCTGGACTCAAATCCTCTCCCTCGTTTTTCGGACATGGTGAATTAAATTGTGCAGTGTAAGGTTTATTCCACCATTGACCTTAAAGCTGCTTATTGCCAGTTGCCAATCCATTCCGAGGACCATCCCTTCACCCTTTTAAGATTAATGGGAGACTCTATCAGTTCCGAAGGGTTCCCTTCGGTATCATAAACGGGGCCTCAATCTTCTAGAGACAGATGGACCGAATGATGGACAAATTTAAGTTGAAGGCCAGCTTCCCCTACCTCAATAACGTTACTATTTGAGGCCACTCTCTGGAGGACCATGTCGCCAATCTCCAGAATTTCCTCCACACAACTGAGTCCTGGAATCTCACTTACAACACCAGTAAATGTGTGTTCAGGGCTAAACGTTTAGCCATCTTGGGCTACGTGGTGAAGAATGGCATCATTGGGCCCAACCCCGACAGATACACCCCCTGTTAGAACTCCCAATCCTGAGGACCACGGAAGCTTTGAGGAGGTGCCTGGGCTTTTTCTCATATTACTCCCAATGAGTCCCTCAATACGCAGACAAGGTTGATCCCCCCCCTTAAAAAATCACTTCCTTCCCACTGACAGGTGAAGCTCAAACGGCTTTCAACTACGTCCAAAGCCACATTGTGAAGGCCACCAATCATGCGGTGGTTAAGAATGCATCTTTCCATGTGGAAAATGATGCTTCAGATATAGCCCTGGCTGCGGCTCTTAATCAGGCGGGTACGCCAGTGCATTTTTTTCCAGGACCCTACAAGGCCTTGAGCTTCGGAATCTATCGATGGAGAAAGAGGCCTAAGCTATTGTGGAGATCATCAGGTACTGGAGGCACTACCAAGTGGGCAGGAAATTTACACTCCTCACAGACCAGCGATCAGTGTCATTTATGTCCAAGAACACAAAACGTGGTAAAATTAAAAATAATAAAATGGCTCGGTGGAATAATGAACTCTCCAATTACAACTATGATATAGTTTACCAACCAGGGTCCCTCAATGAACCTCCAGATGTCCTGTCCAAAGGAAAGCTGTGGCTCTGCACAAGCCAGCCAGTTATGGTCACTACACAATGAGCTCTGCCACCCAGGCATTGCTCATTTTGTCAAGGCATGCAATTTATCCTACTCAATTGAGGCCATCAGGGAGATGACCAAGTCCTGCCAGGTCTGTGTCGAGTGCAAGCCGCACTTCGATCACCCTGGTAAAGCACACCTGATAAGGACATCCCGGCCCTTTGAATGTCAAATTTACAAGACCCCTCCCCTCCATAAATGGGATTATGTACTTCCTCACAGTCATCGATGAGTACTCTTGTTTCCAATTCACAATTCCCTGCCCAGACACGTCCACACCATCCGTCATTAAGGCCCTAAACTCCATTTTCACCCTGTTCAAGTTTCACAGCTATATCCATAGTGACCGGGGCTCATCATTTATGAGTGAAGAGCTATGCCATTTTCTGCTGGTGAGAGGCATTGCATCCAGCAGGACGACCAGCTACAACCCCCGGGGGAATGGACAGGTTAAGAAAGAGAATGCTACGATTTGGAAGGCTATAAAATTGGCCCTCTGGTCCACAGGACTTCCAGACTCACGTTGGCAGGATATCCTATCCATGGCACTCCACTCCATTAGGTCGCTACACTGCACTGTGACTTGTAGCTATGCCCCTGGAAAGGAAGTATTGCTGCAGCTCCTCATTCATGAATGTGGATCCCTAGTCACTCTGAACATAACTGGGGTACCCGAACAGAGTGATACTCTGTGGAGTGCTTTAATGACCATGGATGTAGTCATGTCAAGGCAGGGGATAGCAAATGCGAAACGTGAGAACTCGTCCATGATGCTCAGGAAGTAGATGTTCCGATTCATGGGTGAGGGAGTGGAGGGACCTTGAAGTCCATGCTGAGACATTCGAAGGGGCGAATGGCCTTGATGAGTTGGGCTCTCTCTGGTCTGTAAAATTGCAGCTTGCATTCTGCGCAGTGCAGGCAATTGCAAGTCAGCTCCCTAACTTCCTCTACTGAGTAGGGGAGGTTACAGGCCCTCACAAAATGATAGAGTCTTCTGACTCCAGGGTGACAGAGGATATCGTAGAGAGCCTGGAGGTGATGAACTTGCAGGATTCCCTGGACAGGGCATCAGGTGGCTCATTGAGCTTGCCCTGCCAGTACAAGATTTCATAATTGTAGGTGGAAAGCTTAATTGTCCACCTAATAATCTTGTCATTTTTGATTTTCCCCTGCTCTTTATTGTTAAATATAAAAGCGACGGCTCTTTGGTCTGTAAGCCGAGTGAATGGTCTGCCGGCCAAATAGTGCCCCTAATGGTGCACAGCCTCCACTATAGCTTGTGCCTCCTTCTCAACAGCAGAGTACCTGTGTTCGGAGCCTTGGAGGGGGCAGGAAAAAAATTCCACTGGCTTGCCTGCTTGGTTCAGTGTGGCGGCCAGAGCGAAGTCAGAGGCATCACTTTCACTTGGAATGGAACGGATTCATCAATGGCGTGCGTCCCCGCCTTAGCAATCTCGTCCCTGATGGGCTCAAAAGCCTTACTGATTCCACCGGTGGGGGAAAGGTAATGGTTTTCATTAGGGGTTGGGCCTTGTCTGCATAGTTGGTGATCCATTGGCCATAATACGAGAAGAGCACAGTGTGGTGGAACACCACCGGCCTACTGCAGGGGGCAACATCTGTACCTGCAGGAGTACTGGCAGCCTACTGCAGGGGGCAATCGCTGTAACTGCAGGAGTGTAAGGGGACAGGACAACACCTGGCCGGCTGTCAATCAGTCAGCCTTAAAGGATCAAGCCCCACCTGGTCGGGTGTCAATAACCCTCCGGGATATAAGCCTGCGTTGCCCTCCCGAAGCCTCACTCAGAGTTATTGCAGCTACAGCCAGCCTGGCTCTGTGGAAGTCTTTGTGGATTAAAGCCTGTTGTACAGTCTTTACCTTGTGTGTGTCTGAATCTGGCTAACAGCTCACCACAATTTAATCCACAAAATTTTCCTATGGCTGCCTTGGAAAAACTCCTGAGTGCCGGGAGCCTCGAAGTCAACCCACGCCACCTGGAAGCCCAGATACGCTTCGAGATCTGGCGGCATTCAGTCGAGGAAATCATCGAAGCGCACGCAGGCGGCATCCTGGACTCAGATCAGAAGAGGCCTGTCCTACTCTGGTCAAAGCTGGGGCCCCATGCCTTCCAGGCAACCAACGGCTGCTATACGTACAAGAGGGCAATGGACATTCACGATAACTTGTTCAAGACCCCCATGAATGCGGTCTGTGCAAGTTACCTCCTCAACACCTGAGCCCAGCAACCCAGGGAGATGGCTGAGTCTTACCTGGGACACCTGCGAGAGTTTGCCCGACCGTGTCTGGCTGAACCCGGGGTAGGCACAGAGGAGGTCGAGAGACAGATCCAGGACAACTTCGTCTGAGGGCTATGCTCAAGGGCCATTAGGCAGAAGCTGACCAAAACAGTGGAAGTGGTCCAAACCCTGGAAGCTGCAGCCCTGCACAATGAAGCCTTCGATTTCAGGTGCCCCCAGGCTCCCTCATGGCCCTCTCACACTGCAGCTGCAGCCCCAGACTGAGCTGCGGAGGAGATCGTTGCTGCGGTAGGTGCCCGGCACCCTTGTAAGTACTGTGGGTCCTGGTGTGGGTGAGACCGACGATCCCGCCAAAACTGCCCAGCTAGGAACCAGTACTGTTCCCAATGCGGCAAGAAAGGCTGCTTTGCTAAAGTGTGCCTCTCAAAACCAGCCGGCTGCTCAGCGGCCCTCTATGTCCTCCCGACCTCCCCATGGACCCCTCCACATGCGCATGCCGGGCAGCACCACTGTCCCCACTACAACTTCCACCTTCCCCAACTCTGACGGTGCAGCATCCGGCTCCGCCAGCGATGATCACAGCGTGTGCCCTGAGCACCTGAACCAGCCCCCATCCTCGCCAGCGCCACTTGCCGAGAACTAAAGCAACGTCACTTCCGGATCATGGCCTGATGTCACTTCCGGCTGACATAATGACATCACTGCCGCCTGCCGCGGCGACGTCACTTCCCCCAGTGACGGACATGGCTGGGGAAGGAGGTTAGCCATACAGTGGGCCCCCATGTGCCGGAGGCATCTTGGGCCAGGCAGCGGCTGACTTGGAGGGCCCTCAATGACAATGAGAAGGACATAGTCAACATGAGCGATGACTAGGCCGCCCTACTGATGCTCCTGATGCCTTTGGATACCATCGGATTCCACACGCTGCACCCCACGATTGTCGTCGATGTGGTCAACACGGGCAATGACCAGGCTGCCCTACCGATGCTCCTCATGCCTCCGGATGCCATGAATTGCCGCACACAACCAGAGAGTGATGACTCTGACCCCAAGACAGACCTGGCTACCACCACGCTGACCAGGGACATCCCTCATGACCTCGGGCGCTCTATGATGAACGTGCAAGTCAACGGGCAGGTAACAAAGTATCTGTTCGACAGTGGCAGCACCGAGAGCTTCATTCACCCGAGCTTGGCCTACTCCCTGAGATTGAAATCCACTCCACCACCTGCTTGATCGCCCTCACTGCCAAGGATAAGACCGTTGGTACCCTCGACCAATATAATTGTGGGAGGGGAGACATACACAGGGTTCAGGCTCCTGGTCATGCCCAAACACTACACACCAGTCCTCCTTGGTCTAGATTTCCAGTGCCACCTACAGAGTGTCACCCTTGCCTTCGGGGGGGCCCCAACCTCCACCAATGTTACACAGCATGCTAACCTACCAGCCCCAGCAAACCTGTGGCCTCTCCACACTATACATCACCCCACCGCCGCTCTTCCCACACCTTACGCTAGGCTGCAAGCTGATCGCTGCCAGAAGAAGTTGCTATTGTGCTGCAGACAGAGACTTCATCAAGGTGGAGGTGCGGTGACTCCTGGCGGAAGGTGTCATAGAGCCCAGTAACAACCCTTGGAGAGTAAAAGTCCTGGTAGTCAAAGGGGGAAGTAAGCTGAGGATGGTCGTGGACTACAGTCAGACCATTAACCGGTACACCCAACTGGATGCCTAGCCCTGCCGAGGATCGCCAACATGGTCAACGAGATAGCCTGCTACCAGTTTTTTGCCACAATACCTGAAGGCGACGTATCACCAAATCCCCATCAACCTGAAGGACAAGCCCTACACTGCCTTAGAGGCAGATGGGCACCTGTACCAATTCTGCTGAGTTCCCTTTGTGGTCACGAATGGAGTCTCCGTCTTCCAGCGGGAGATGGATCGCATGGTAGACCGGCACAAGCTAAAGGCGACGTTTCCATATCTGGATAACATCACTATCTGTGGCCGTGATCAGCAGGACTATGAAGCTAACCTGGAAAAATTCCTCCAGGTGGCTGGGGAGCTGAACCTCACTTACAACAAGGACAAGTGTGTGTTTAGCACAACACCCTCACCATCCTGGGGTACATTGTGGCCCATGGTGTCGTCGGCCCAGATCCAGAAAGGATGCCCCCATTAATGGAGCTACCTCTCCCCCCCATGGCCCTCCATAGGGGCTTTGGTCTATTCTCCTATTACTTGCAGTGGGTCCCTCAATTCTCGGATAAGGTCCACCCACTAGCCCAAGCTACAACTTTTCTCCTCCCACCTAAGGTGCAGGCAGCCTCCATCCTCATCAGGCAGGACATCGCGGACACCACAATGAAGGCCGTGGATAAGGATTCCCATTTCTAGGTGGAGAACGATGCCTCCGAGGTAGCCCTCCCTGCTACCACAACCAAGGGGGGCGCCCCATCGCTTTCTTCTCTAGGACCCTCCACGGCTCTGAGCTAGGGCATTCCACCATTGAAAAGGAGGCTGAGGCGATCATGGAAGCGGACCGCCACAGGTGCCACTACCTGGCCGGCAGAATATTCATCCAGCTCACGGCCCAGCGGACCATGGCATTCATGTTTAGCATTACCCACAAGAACAAGATCAAGATCGACAAGGCCCTGCACTGGAGAATCGAACTGGCAACCTACAACTACAATATCCAGTTCCGCCCCGGAAAGTTTAATGACTCCCCCAAATCCCTCTCTTGGACCTGCGCGTCTATGCACGATGACAGGCTGCAGGCATTGCATGAGGCCCTCTGCCATCCCAGTGTCACCAGGTTGTACCACTTCATTAAGTCCCGGAATCTGCCATATACCATCAAGGACATCAGAGTCATGAACGAGGCCTGCCGGAACTGCACGGAGTGTAAACACCATTTCTTCCACCCATCCCAGGCTCATGTTGTAAAGGCCACTCAGGCCTTCGAGTGTCTCGGCATGGACTTCAAAGTGCCCCTGCCTTCCATGAACCGAAACGTTTACTTCCTCACAGTAGTGGATGAGTACTCATGCTTCCCTTTCGCTATCCCTTGACCGGACACCTCCACAGCCACCGTCATCAGGGCCCTGGGGGCATATCTTCACCATGCTTGGCTACCCCGCTTTCATCCACAGCGACCAGTGGTCTAGTTTCATGAGTGATGAGCTGCGCCAGTACCTGATGGCGAGGGGCATCACGACCAGTCGAGTTATAACCCGATAGGCAATGGGCAAGTGGAGTGCGAAAATGGGGTGGTCTGGAAGGCAGTCCTCCTGGCTCTCAAGTCGAAAGGGTGGACCATTGAGTACTGGCAGGATGCCCTGCCCGAGGTGCTCCATGCCATTCGGTGGCTGCTGTGTACGACTACCAACGAGTTAGGTTAGGTAGTGGCAGGTTAGACACCATCTCAACCAGGGACCTGGCACCAGCAGGAGCACCCACCACCCCACAGCATCCTTCTGCCAAGGATGATGCTGACCGGGCATACATTCCTGTCCCAGGCAGTTATAGGCTGGGCAGGACCTCCTTGACCACTATGAGCCTGCTTCAGCCCTGGGGGGGGGTGAACCTGCCCCACCACCCATCCAATACTACTCTCATACGTCGACCCTGGCCCCCTCAGCCACGCCTCCGCGCAGCACCACACCAGTTCACAGACCCCTGCTGCCATTCCCCTCATTTCCCCTCCAATCAGTGACCAAGAGCCAGTCCTACGACGGTCATAGAGATCCCAGCAGCCACCAGATTGTCTCAATCTGTAAATATTGTATGTTGTATAGTGGGTATGATTCCTTGTTACTACCCCCGGGACAATTTTAAAGAAGGGGGTGAATGTGATGGTGCACCACCACCCTACTGCAGGGGGCAACATCTGTACCTGCAGGAGTGTACCGCTGGCCTACTACAGGGGGCAACATCTGTACCTGCAGGAGTGTACCGCCGGCCTACTGCAGGGGGCAACCTCTGTACCTGCAGGAGTGTAAGGGGACAGGACAACACCTGGGCGTCTGTCAATCAGTCGGCCTGAATGGATCAAGCCCCACCTGGTCGGGTGTCAATCACCCTCTGGGATATATGCCTGCATATATGAAGACTCACTCAGAGTTTCTACAGCCTCAGCCAACCTGGCTCTGTGGAAGTCTTCGTGGATTAAAGCCTATTGTATAGTCTTTACCTTGTGTGTGTCTGAATCTAGCTAACAGTGCATCACACACAACCTACCTTTTTAAAGCCTTGGAGTCTGTGGCAGCATTAGTCAGGCGCCTCGAGTCCCAAGAAGGCTCTGCCTGTTCTCCCCACCTGGTGGCCATGTGGCTCACTGAGTAGCCGCAGTCTCGTCCTAGCTCCCGCGTGGCCCTTACAAAATCATCAACTGACTCACATAGACCCTGGGGTCGGGAGCCAAACTGGAAGCGTGCATACATCGTGTTCCTCGGGGTTCCATACTATTGTCGGATTAGGGCCATTGCCTCTTATGCAGTGCAGTCGCAAATTATTTGGTACGCTTGGTGGCCCACAGCTGCGAAGAGCAGGTCGTACTGATCACTATTGGCTGTGATTTTGTGGCACTTCAGGTAGGCCTTCAAACATTGTAGTCACATATCAAACTTTACGGAGGCCTCGGATCGCCTTGTCTATGTCACTTTAAAATTTCTGATCAATAAATTGTGGTTCAATCAATGACCACTCACAGACACGAAACAAGAGTCAAAGGCTTCATTGATCAGAAGACCCAGACATGCTGCTGACTCATGTCCAAAGCAGGTATGAAGGAGGAGGCTCAGGCTCTCAGCCTTTATTAGGGGATCTTATGGGGAGGTGCTACAGGTACTGAAGGTGGGGCAGCCTGCCCAGCCCAGTGATGCCCGCAGTATCATGTTCCATCACAATCAGCTCCTGTCAGGAACAGCAACGTGGATCTGTTCCAATTCGCCAGTGGTAGAAACAAGTCTATGGCAGATGCCAACTCACTGGAACACAAAGCCCTGGAACACCTGAACATCAAAATGCTCTTTATCAACTACAGTTCAGCATTTAACACCATCATCCCCTCAAAACTGATCAGCGAACTCCAAGACCTAGGATTCAACACCCCACTTTGTAATTGGATCCATGATTTCCTCACCTACAGACAACAGTCAGTTAGGATGTGTAAGAACATCTCCGCCACAATCTCCATCAGTGCCAGAGCAGCACAGGGCTGCATTCTTAGCCTCCTGCTCTACTCACTTTAAACCAATGACTGTTTGACTCCATCTATAAATTTGCTAGATGGTACTATAGAGTGCTATTAGTCAGAATCAGACACACACAAGGTAAAGACTGTACAACAGGCTTTAATCCACAAAGATTTCCACAGAGCCAGGCTGGCTGTAGCTGCAGTAACTCTGAGTGAGACTTCAGGAGGCCAGCACAGGCTTATATCCCGGAGGGTGATTGACATCAGACCGGGTGGGGCTTGATCCATTCAGGCCGACTGATTGACTGCCAGCCAGGTGTTGTCCTGTCCCCTTACACTCTTGCAGGTACAGAGGTTTCCCCCTGCAGTAGGCCAGTGGAGTACCACCACAGATACCACAGTAGTAGATTGTATAAAGGAAGGTGATGAGGAGGGAGATTTAAAACCTGGCTGAATGGTGCCCCAACAACAACATTGCACTCAATGTCACCAAAACTAAGGATCTAATCGTTGACTTCAGGAAGGGAAAGCCAGAGGCTTACTTGGATCACTAGGGGATCATAGGTGGTGAGGATGAGCAAATTTAAGTTCTTGGGAGTGATTATCTAAGAGCACCTTTCCTGGACCCAACACACTAATGGTATCATAAAGAAAGCACATCAGTGCCTTTACTTCATCAGGAGATGTGGAAGGAGGTGTGCTGACTGGCTGCATCACAATCTGGTATGGAGACACCAATACACCGGAGTGTAAAGCCCTTCAAAAGATAGTGGACACAGCCCAGGACATCACAGGCAAACCCCTTCCCACCATCGAGAACATCTATAGGGGATGCTGCTGTCAGAGAGCAGCAGCAATCAAGGATCCACACCACCCAGCAGACACTCTGCTCTCACTGCTACCATCAGGAATGAGCTATAAGTGCCACAAGACTCAGGAACAAATGTTCCCCCCTCCACCATCAGATTCCTCAACAACAAACTCAATCAGAAACTCATTTAAGGACTCTTATTTCTGCACTTCATTGATTGTTTTTTGCTCCTCTCTGTACTGCATAGTCGGTTGTTTACATTTGTTTAATTGTTTACAGGTACATGTGTACATTGTGTACAGGTTTTTTTGCACTACCAATAAGTGGTAATTTTGCCTTGCCCATAGGAAAATGTATTGCAGGGTTATACGTGATGTTATGTACTCTGAGAATAAATCTGAATAAATCTGAATAGTCCGAATTGCAGAAGCATGCGGAGGAGAGGTAGCACTGCAGACAATATTGTGGGAAAGGAATAATTTGTGCTCTGAGACACAGTTACAGTACTTCATCTGTTTCAGGCTCTTCTAGCCGCTGCTATGCCCACCAATCTTCTGCCTCTCATCCACTGACATGGATTCTGTACTTGGTTTCCAATTGCTTTATTTTCACTATGTTCCATTTCTGCTTCCGCAATGTAATTTGACAAAACTGATCTGATGTGGAGATTCTTAATTAATCCCCACTGGCAATTCGACAATAAGCATTGACTTAAAAGTTTTTTTTTCAGATTTGCTTTGTATAAAATTAAAACTGTTTCCATCATAAATTTTGATTTACAACCATTTGTAATTTGAAAAACCACAACTATTCATTGTCACAGGAATAAAATACTGGAGGACTGTTCGGTTATCATTGGGAGTTGCAATATAATGTCAATTACTGCCTTCAGTGTTCAATACTTCTCCACTGTTTTCCATTAGTAATGTGCTTTTACATTCATTCTGTCACATACTGATGCATTATCCTGGGAGTTAATAAAATATGGAATTGATTTAGAAATAATGCAGTTGCAAATGGAGTTGCAGACAAAATAATTATAGAGATAAATGGGAATGATAAGATAAAGGTACTTTTCCAAATATCCCTTAAAAGGTCGAAGATGGAATGGGGGTACATTATTTTATTTGAGAATATGGAAGTTAAAACAGCTCATTAATAACTCGTATCTTTTCAATTATTTTTCAAACCAGCATCCAACAAATTGCATTGACACCTTTTTTTTTCCATTTCACCATTATCACTAAGTCAGGCAAAATACCTTTGCTTTATTCCTTTGAGCCTTCTGCTTGGTTCTCTCCACTGCCGCTTTCACAATTACCTATTTGCCTCTCCTGCATCCTTTTTATCTCTGATTCACCTTTTATTCAACTGTCTCCCATTTTAGCATCCGGTTATAGTTCCATTCTGCTTTTAATTCTTGCTTCAACGTCTTTCCAATTTCATTTTTCATCTTTACTACTCTCAGAACCTTGGCCCCCGTCCCCAACCATTCCATGGCTTTTTGTCCCTTTTCATTCCTTCAAGATTACTTGGTAAAGCCTCTTTGACAAGAAATTTCTTATAAAATAAGTTTTATTGCAGTATGACCAACTTTACTCATCTGAAATCATTGCACTGCCACTTTCTGTTGCTTGATCCTATCTGCCCATGTTATTTCCTTTCACTTCTGCTGTTCACTAAGCCTTCACTCACTTATAAACCCCAATCTCTCTTTATAAGGCACATGCTAAATGTTGCTTTTTAATGAAGTCAGGAAGCACCTCAGGATGTCCCACTACAGGACAAGGATAACCTAAACACATTTTTATTGTACTTCGGTCCTGAATTGTTTCTTTGATATTGTTGATTTTTACATTTGGAGTACGTTATGTTCAAGGTCATTGTTATAAATCATGCTTTAGAACAGGAGAAGTGATCAGCCAATTAGCCCTGGGCCTGCACCGCTATTTAAAAATATCATGGATGATATAATCCTAGTCTAAACAAGATCTTCTCAATCTCTCCCCAAATAACTTTATTCCCTGGTAGACATAGAAGAGGCTGTAGTTGCTGGAATCTGGAGCAAAGACCATTTGCTGGAGGAACTCAATGGATTAAGCACCATCAAAAGGAGGATGGTTCAGTCAGATCCTTCATCAAAACATCATCATGTTCACCATTCCTTGACTCCCACTGATGCTGTTCAACCTGCTTATTTCCTCCAAAAGATTGTTTTTAGATTCCCTAATAGTATGAAAGTTTGTCATTTTCTAATGAGTATATGCAATGGCTTTCTCCTCCACGGCTTGCTTGGGGTAGAGAATTCCAAAGATTCATGATCCTTTGACAGAAAGACTGCTTCTCATCACCATCTGAAAAGGTTATCTTCTTAATCTGAAGCTATGTCCCTTTTTCTAAATATCCTCATGAGGGGAAACAGCTCTCAACATTTATCAATCCCTCTCAGAATATTGCATATCTCTTAAATAATCTCTCTTCTCCAGTGAGCAATATACACAAGCTTTTTTCCACATATCGACTACTTCATTCCTAATGACCCTTCATGGATACCACCATCAGGACTGTGTGGCTAGCAGGCCAAGGATACTGATTATGTAGCAGTAGGGAATCCAAAGTGATAATGCCTGTGAGACTCCAGTACTCCCACAGTGGGCCTTAGCAATTCTATTAAGCTGCCAGAGTTGCAATCATTTGATTAGATTGATGTTTTTCAAGTCTCTTTGAGTGCTTAATTTGTTTTGATATATTGGGGTCTGAATCAATATTTTACCTTTTGAGCCTATTAATAAATTTCTTTTGGTCCAAATCCCTAATAAATGTTTCAAAACCTGTACATTATAACTCTGTAATAAAACAGAGTTCCATTTAAATACAAATTGATGTGGACAAGGTTCCAGTATACCAGCCAATTCTACCCTAGCCCAGTTAGGGACACAAAACATCTAACGTACGATTAATAAATCTTAATTGAGCTGCCTCATAATAATTTTGAAAATGGGATCATTGCAAACCTCCCAAAGCATACTTCCAAGTCAATTTATGCATCACTACTTTAGCTAATTTTCCCTTCCATAGAAATTCTCAAACTACTTTATTTAAGTCTTGAAAAAAAAGATTTCGAAAGAGAACAAGGAATCGATTGAAAAAGATACTGAATTCGTGGAAAGATATTCATCTTAAAACCGTTTACTCTACCTATTAATGACAAAGCAGCTTGCTTGGCCACGGCACACGAACCATGGGTGTAAAGGGTGGGGCCAGTACTGCGCGCACTGCACTCCACCTAAAAGCTCCTTTGCGCAGGCCCGAGGACAGGTCCACGTCCTCCCCCTCAACGTCCTCCCCCTCAACGTCCTCCCCCTCCACGTCCTCCCCCTCCACGTCCTCCCCCTCCACGTCCTCCCCCTCAAAAGATGCTCACAAACTCAAGCTAGCATGCTGGAACATCAGAACCATGCTAGACAAGACTGACAGCCACCGACTAGAACGTCGGTTTGCCCTCATTGCACATGAACTCCTCAGACTTGACATCGACATAGCCGCTCTCAGTGAAGTCCGCCTGGCAGATGTAGGCAGCCTCCAAGAACGCGGCGCGGGCTACACACTCTACTGGTCTGGCAAGCCTTCGGATGAACGACGCCTATCTGGTGTAGGCTTCATGGTCAAGAGCTTCATTGCCTCCAAACTCGAAAACCTTCCGACAGGCCTCTCGGACCGAATCATGTCCATGCGACTCCCACTTCAAAACAAGCGTCACATCACCCTCATCAGTGTCTATGCTCCAACCCTCCAGGCGGAACCAGCAGAAAAGAACAAGTTCTACACCGACCTGCGCAACCTCATCCAACGTACCCCTACAGCCGACAAGGTTGTCATCCTGGGCGACTTCAACGCTCGTGTCGGCAAAGACTCAGAAACCTGGCCAGGAATCCTGGGCAAGCATGGCGTTGGCAAGTGCAACGACAATGGGAGCCTCCTGTTGGAGCTCTGCGCAGAACAGCGGCTTGTCATTACAAACACCCTTTTTCAGCAGAGGGACAGCCTTAAGACCACCTGGATGCATCCCCGATCCAATCACTGGCACCTCCTGGACTACATCCTGGTGCGAGAAAGTGACAAACAAGATGTGCTCCACACCAGGGTCATGCCTAGCGCGGAATGCCACACTGACCACCGACTGGTTCGCTGCAAGCTCAACCTTCACTTCAAGCCAAAGCCCAGGAACAATAAAGCCCCCAGAAAGAGGTTCAATGTTGGAAAACTGCAGTCAGACGAAGCGAGAGGAAACTTCCAGGCAAACCTCAAAGCAAAGCTCGACGTTGCAACCCGCCTCACGGACCCGTCCCCTGAAACCCTCTGGGATCAGTTGAAGACTATCATACTGCAATCCACTGAAGAGGTACTGGGCTTCTCATCCAGGAAAAACAAGGACTGGTTTGACGAAAACAGCCAGGAAATCCAGGAGCTGCTGGCAAAGAAGCGAGCTGCCCACCAGGCTCACCTTACAAAGCCGTCCTGTCCAGAGAAGAAACAAGCCTTCCGTCGCGCATGCAGCCATCTTCAGCGCAAACTCCGGGAGATCCAAAATGAGTGGTGGACTAGCCTCGCCAAACGAACACAGCTCAGCGCGGACATTGGCGACTTCAGGGGTTTCTACGAGGCTCTAAAGGCTGTGTACGGCCCCTCACCCCAAGTCCAAAGCCCGCTGCGCAGCTCAGACGGCAAAGTCCTCCTCAGCGACAAGATCTCCATCCTCAACCGATGGTCAGAACACTTCCAATCTCTTTTCAGTACCAACCGCTCAGTCCAAGATTCCGCCCTGCTCCAGCTCCCTCAACAGCCCCTAAGGCTAGAGCTGGATGAGGTTCCCACCCTGGATGAGACATATAAGGCAATCGAACAACTGAAAAGTGGCAAAGCAGCAGGTATGGATGGAATCCCCCCAGAAGTCTGGAAGGCTGGCGGCAAAACTCTGCATGCCAAACTGCATGAGTTTTTCAAGCTTTGTTGGGACCAAGGTAAACTGCCTCAGGATCTTCGTGATGCCACCATCATCACCCTGTACAAAAACAAAGGCGAGAAATCAGACTGCTCAAACTACAGGGGAATCACGTTGCTCTCCATTGCAGGCAAAATCTTCGCTAGGATTCTACTAAATAGAATAATACCTAGTGTCGCCGAGAATATTCTCCCAGAATCACAGTGCGGCTTTCGCGCAAACAGAGGAACCACTGACATGGTCTTTGCCCTCAGACAGCTCCAAGAAAAGTGCAGAGAACAAAACAAAGGACTCTACATCACCTTTGTTGACCTCACCAAAGCCTTCGACACCGTGAGCAGGAAAGGGCTTTGGCAAATACTAGAGCGCATCGGATGTCCCCCAAAGTTCCTCAACATGATTATCCAACTGCACGAAAACCAACAAGGTCGGGTCAGATACAGCAATGAGCTCTCTGAACCCTTCTCCATTAACAATGGCGTGAAGCAAGGCTGTGTTCTCGCACCAACCCTCTTTTCAATCTTCTTCAGCATGATGCTGAACCAAGCCATGAAAGACCCCAACAATGAAGACGCTGTTTACATCCGGTACCGCACGGATGGCAGTCTCTTCAATCTGAGGCGCCTGCAAGCTCACACCAAGACACAAGAGAAACTTGTCCGTGAACTACTCTTTGCAGATGATGCCGCTTTAGTTGCCCATTCAGAGCCAGCTCTTCAGCGCTTGACGTCCTGCTTTGCGGAAACTGCCAAAATGTTTGGCCTGGAAGTCAGCCTGAAGAAAACTGAGGTCCTCCATCAGCCAGCTCCCCACCATGACTACCAGCCCCCCCACATCTCCATCGGGCACACAAAACTCAAAACGGTCAACCAGTTTACCTATCTCGGCTGCACCATTTCATCAGATGCAAGGATCGACAATGAGATAGACAACAGACTCGCCAAGGCAAATAGCGCCTTTGGAAGACTACACAAAAGAGTCTGGAAAAACAACCAACTGAAAAACCTCACAAAGATAAGCGTATACAGAGCCGTTGTCATACCCACACTCCTGTTCGGCTCCGAATCATGGGTCCTCTACCGGCACCACCTACGGCTCCTAGAACGCTTCCACCAGCGTTGTCTCCGCTCCATCCTCAACATCCATTGGAGCGCTCACACCCCTAACGCCGAGGTACTCGAGATGGCAGAGGTCGACAGCATCGAGTCCACGCTGCTGAAGATCCAGCTGCGCTGGATGGGTCACGTCTCCAGAATGGAGGACTACCGCCTTCCCAAGATCGTATTATATGGCGAGCTCTCCACTGGCCACCGTGACAGAGGTGCACCAAAGAAAAGGTACAAGGACTGCCTAAAGAAATCTCTTGGTGCCTGCCACATTGACCACCGCCAGTGGGCTGATAACGCCTCAAACCGTGCATCTTGGCGCCTCACAGTTTGGCGGGCAGCAGCCTCCTTTGAAGAAGACCGCAGAGCCCACCTCACTGACAAAAGGCAAAGGAGGAAAAACCCAACACCCAACCCCAACCAACCAATTTTCCCTTGCAACCGCTGCAATCGTGTCTGCCTGTCCCGCATCGGACTGATCAGCCACAAACGAGCCTGCAGCTGACGTGGACTTTTTACCCCCTCCATAAATCTTCGTCCGCGAAGCCAAGCCAAAGAAAGAAAGAAAAGAATGACAAAGGTAAATCCTTCCATTTAATCAAATCAGCTTTAATCTTTCTCATTAGCAGTACATAATTTAAATTATACAATGATTGAATATTTACATCAATCATTATCCCTAAATACTTAATTTTATCAGTCTAATGGAGTTTAGTAGTTTGTCTGCACTGGTCGTAATTTCCTTCAGAAATTGGTAATATTTCACTTTTATCTCAGTTCACTTTATATCCTGATAATTTACCATATTGTTCCAAACATTCTTGCAAGTGAATTAAAGATCGTTCCGGATTAGTTAAATATATCAAAACATCATCCACAAATAGATTAATCTTATATTCATCATCTACTATCCTTTTAACTCTAATATTCTCATTCTGTCTAATAGCTTGAACTAATAGTTTGATGACCATCGCAAATAGAGCTGGCAACAAAGGACAACCTTGACGAGTTGAACGTGATAATTTAAAGAAAGAAGATGTTTGTCCATTTGTCAAACACGATTATTGTATAATGCCTTCACCCAACCAATAAAAAAGGGTCCAAACTTATATTTCTCCAAAACTTTAAATTAAAAATTCCATTTGACCCTATCAAAAGCTTTTTCAGCATCTAATGCAACTAGATTGGTGGGTTAAGTTGCTGATGTGATTGGTAGGTTAACTAGATTGGTAGGTTAAGTTGCTGATGTGAAGCATTGATCAGTGAAATCACTCCAAGAATATTATCAGAAGCATACCTATTTTTAATAAAACCAGCCTGATCAGCATGTACCAATTGTGGTAAATATTAGCAAGTCTATTTGCCAATAATTTCGCTATTATTTTATAATACACATTTAATAAAGAGATTGGCTGATATGAAGCTACTTTCAAAAGGTCTCTAACTTTTTTTGGTATAACTGTTATTATTGCAATTAAACACAAATATGGTAAGGCTTGTTCATGAGTTACCTGATGAAAAATGTCCATAAATAAAGAGGACAGATCATCATAAAAAACTTTATAAAATTCAACAGTGAACCCATCATCTCCTGGAGATTTCCCATTAGGCATTTATTGAATAACATCCTTTATTCTTAAGTCTGTAAATGGAGAATCCAGTTTCCTCACATCATCTTCCTCTAATATTGGCAAGTTTAATTCTGACAAAAAAAGATTCAATGGAACCATCTTCTTGAACTCCCTCAGAAGCGTATAATTTCTGATAAAATGATAAAAAATAATCATTGATTTCCTGAGGCTTAAAAGTAACTGAATTATTTTTCCTCACAGCATTAATAGTTCTTGATGCTTGTTCTGTTTTCAATTGTCAGGCCAAAACTTTATGGGCTCTGTCCCCTAACTCATAATAACATTGTTTAGATCTTTGAATCAAACATTCAAATTGCTATGTATTATATTGTAACTTCAATTTAGTCAAAACTGCCTTATTATCCTCCATACAATTTCTATGAAATTCTTTTTCAAAATCAGCTATCTGTTTTACCAATGACTGAGTCTCTGCCAAAAATTTATTCTTTTCCTTTGATGCATAGCTAATAATTTGACCACGTAAAAATGCCTTCAAAGCATCCCATACAGTAAAATTACTCTGAACTGTATTCCTATTCAAATCTAAGAAGGAAACAATTTGTTCCTTACAAATTCCGTTTTATCAATAACATTGCATTAAACCTCCACCGAAAAGTTGATTGCATAACTTCCAATCCAACACAAGATATGAATAACAATGAATGATCAGAAATTATTCTACTCTTATATTCAGCTTGAATAAAATGTGATTGCAAATGTGCTGATACCAAAAAAAGTCAATCCTTGAAAATGAATCATGGCGCGAGGAATAAAATGAAAAATCTTTCTCAGTAGGGTTTAATCTTATCAAACCTCTATCAATTTTAAGTCTTTCATCAAAGAAACCAATTGAACCGCTGCTTTTGATTTTTTCACGATTTTTGGATACTTATCCAATAGTGGATCTAATACACAATTAAAATCTCTTCCAATCAAAATATTTTCTTTAGCTTGACTTAAAATTAAAAAAAGCTTCAGACATAACTTGTCCATCATTGATGTTAGGTGCACACACATTCATCAAAGACCATGACACAGCAAAGAATTTACAATTAATCATTAAAGTTCAGCCAGCTGATTCCATCAAAGATTCAAGTTCGAATGGTATTTTCTTATTAATCAGGGTCACCACACCTCTCGCTTTCGAATTAAAAGAAGATGAAAATATATGAGTGACCCAGTCCCTGTTTAATTTCAAATGTTCTCTTTCAGTTAAATGAATTTCCTGCAAAAAAGCAATATCGACTTTCATCTTTTTTATATAGGCTAAAACACGTTTTTGCTTAATCGGGTTATTTAAACCCTGCACTTTAAATGTTGCAAAATTCAAACTAGACATTGTTATCATAATAAAATAAAAGCAGAATAAAAATCCCCTCTTTCTATTCCTTCTATCTGCAAAAAAACCCTTCTCCAATAAAAAAAATTGAAGCTCCCCTTGCTAAGTAATCTAAATGAAACAATCACTAAACCCCTCTCAAAACAAAGTAAAACTTACACAAATAAAAAGGTCTTCTTTAGAAAAAGAAACTACAAAAGTAGTAACTCCCCACTTAACTAGGTGTGGAAAGAAATAAAATCCCTTCCACTGGTGGCAGACGACTTCCGAAAGCTTCAGCGACCTCCATCCCACCAACTGGACTTATAAAATTATGTCTAAATCAGCTCACAACCCCAATGAATTCAATCCCAAAGCTTGTTCTGGATCATCAAAATCAATCAAGCTCTTTGACATGTTTGCCTTCCCATTCCCATTTCCATTCTTCTTATCAGGTGTCTTCCTCTTAGGTGAAGAGTGCCTTTCTGTAGCCCTGTCTGGCAAAGAATTGGCAAAAATTAAAGCATCATGATCCCTCTCAAAAAACTGTGATTGGAAATTACCATAAAAGATCTTCAAAACTGCAGGGTATCTAAAAGAAAATTTATAACCCTCCTCCAAAGCACCTCTTTTGCAGAATTAAATTCTTTACAGCTTTTAATAATTTATTGACTTAAATCTGGATAGAAAAAAACCTTATTTCCTTGTACCATCAACGGGGACTGATATCTGCGTGCATTTTGGACTGCTACTCTCAAAATAGTTTCCCTATGTGGGTACAGTAAACCACAAATCAAAACAGCTCGTGTAGGTTGACCCGGATATGGTTTATTTCTTAAGGTCCTATGTGCCCTATCTAATTCCAAATCTTCTGGAAAAAATTCCAATCCCAGTGCTTCAGGGATTCACTTTTTAAAAATTTTTTATTGGATCCAAACCCTCAATTCCTTCAGGAATTCCCACTATTTTAACATTATTCCGGCAGCTTTGATTTTCCAAAGAATCTATCTTCTTCAATAAGTCCTTCTTCTAAATTTCCTGTCCAACAAAAGAAACTTCCACTTTTTCTATTTTTTCTTTATTACGATCCACTTGTTCTTTACAAACTTGAAAGGCATTTTTCATCTTCTTAAAATTGTCTTGAACTGTATCCACCATATTCAAGCATCTATTAACATCAGATTTAACAACAGAAATATCTTTCAGTATTTACTGAGGAGAAGGATATTGAACTGTGCAGGGTAAAGGAAGCAAAGGGGGTATATATGGAGACTATAGTGATTAAGAAAAAGGTAATACTGGAGCTTTTGAAACATATAAAGGTGGATAAGTCTCCAGATCCTGACAGGATTTTCCCCAGGTCCTTGAGAGAAATTAGTGAGGAAATAGCGGAGGCTCTGGCAGTGATTTTTCAAATGTCATGAGAGACGGGTATAGTGCCGGAGGATTGGCGTATTGCGCATGTAGTTCCTTTGTTTAAAAAGGGTTTGAGGAGCAAGCCTAGCAATTATCAGCCTGTAATTTTGATGTCTGTGGTAGGTAAATTGATGGAAAGCATTTTTAGAGATAGTATATATAAGTATATGGAGGGACAGGGTCTGATCAGGGACACTCAACATGGATTTTTGTGTGGAAGGTCGTGTTTGACCAATCTTGGTGACTAGGAATTTTGATGAGGTAGAGCTATATGGACTTCAGTAAGGCCTTTGATAAGATTCCACATGGGAGGTTAGTTAGGAAGGCTAAGTCTTTGGGTATTAATTTGGAGAGAGTCAAATGGATTCAACAGTGGCTGGAAGGAAGGTGCCAGAGATTAGTAGTAGATAATTGTTTGTCAGGATGGAGGCCGGTGACAAGTGGTGTACCTCAGGGTTCGGTATTGGGACCGTTGCTGTTTGTCATATATATTAATGATCTGGAGAATGGGGTGGTAAATTGCATTAGTAAATATGCAGATGATACTAAAATAGGGGGAATTGTGGATGATGAAGAGGGTTTTCAAAGATTGCAGAGAGATTTAAACTGCTTAGAGGAGTGGGCAGAAAGATGGCAGATGAGTTTAATGCTGATAAGTGTGAGGTGCTTCATTTTGGAAAGAATAATCAAAGCAAGACATATGTGGTAAATGGTAGGGCATTGAAGAATGCAGTGGAACAGAAAGATCCAGGAATAATGGTGCATTATTCCCTGAAGGTAGGAGCACATGTGAATAGGGTAGTGAAGAAGGCCTTTAGTATTCTTGCCTATATAAATCAGTGCATAGAATATAGGAGTTGGGAAGTAATGATGAAACTGTACAAGGCATTGGTGAAGCCAAATTTAGAGTACTGTGTGCAGTTCTGGTCAATGATTTATAGGAAGGATATTAACAAGATAGAGAAAATGCAGAGAAAATTTACAAAAATGTTGCCTGGGTTTCAGCATCTGGAATACAAGGAAAGATTGAGCAAATTAGGTCTTTATTCCCTGGAACATAGAAGGCTGAGAGGGGATTTGATAGAGGTGTTCAAGATAATGAGAGGGATAGATTGAGTTGATGTGGAAAGGCTTTTCCCATTAAGAGTAAGAGAGATGGATTCAAGAGATCATGGGTTGAGAGTTGACAGGCAAAGGTTTAGGAGTAACACGAGAGGGAACTTCTTTACTCAGGAAGTGGTAACTGTGTGGAATGGGCTTCCGGGAAATGTGGTGGCGGCAGGGTCAATTTTGTCATTTAAGAAAGAGTTGCATAAGTATATGGATGGGAAGGGGATGGAGGGATATGGGCAAAGTGCTGCTAAGTGGAATTAGAGGAGGCTACTTGGATAAGTGCGGACTAGAAGACCCAAATTGGCCTGTTTCCATGCTGTAATTGTTATATGGTTATATGGTTAACAGAAGAAACTGCTTCACAAATATTATTCATTTTTTTCAGTCATATTCATAAATCCATGATCAATCTGAGTAGAAATTTGTGTTGACCCATTTGATAAGCTATAGATTCCAAAATTCCAAAATAGATTCCAAAATTGTAAAAACAGCATCAAAAGTAGTATCACTAATGTCTCCCTGAGGCTTACTTTCTTTCCTTTCAATAACAGTCAGAGACTCTTCTTCCATTTCTTCCATTTTAAATGAAGCTTTTCCTTTGATTCTGCCATCAATTTCATCACCTTGCTTCTGGTCTGCACATCAGCAGACCCAGACCCAACAATTTCAGGCCGACTTTGCTGACAGCCCAGACCCTTTTGCATGGAATAATAGATTTTTAGGAAATTGGCAGATCAAAGGAGTAAAATTATTGCAGGATTGTTTTGAAGAGGATAATTTTTTATCATTTAATCAACTTAGAGAGAAATTTGAGATTTCAGGGAATTCTTTGTTTATTATCAAATTAGAGCGTTAGTGAAAGATAATTTTGGAAGAGAAATGAAAATTCCC
Organism: Narcine bancroftii; assembly: GCF_036971445.1. Lineage (NCBI taxonomy): Eukaryota > Metazoa > Chordata > Chondrichthyes > Torpediniformes > Narcinidae > Narcine > Narcine bancroftii. The sequence continues at coordinate 91,996,662 of NC_091471.1, read as the reverse complement.
AAGTTAACGAAATTTGAGTTTATGATTTCTCAATTTTCAGACAAGGGTTTTATTTCAGAGATGTATCCATTGTTACAAGATACTATGGATAAAATAAATTTAGATTAATCCAGGATTAAATGGGAAAATGATTTAACTTGTGATATCAGTCAGGCCATCTGGGTGATGATGCGTTTTGATGGTGTGAATAAATTGTTTAATGTAAGATATAGTATTATTAATTATAATTTTTTGCATCATTAATATTTAACCCCTGAGAAATTGAGAAAATATGGATTTAGTAATTCAGAGTTGTGTTTTAGATGTGGATCATGTGTTGGAACTTTTTTACATTCTATTTGGCTTTGTGATAAAGTTCAATAATTTTGGCATAAAATTAGGGAATTTCTCCAAAATTTGTTTGAATTTCATTTTTTATTAGATTCCAAAAAAATGTTGTTGGGTTCCATTTATGGACTTGGGGTTAGATAAGTTTCAGACAGCATTTTTGCATTTAGCATCGGCAGTAGCACGTAAATGTGTCGCGACTTCCTGGAAAAACAAAGTTGAGATATATATAGATCATTGGCATAATGAGTTGAGGTCCTGTATTTATATGAAGAAAATGACATATAATTTGTTTGATAATTATGATTTTTTTTGTTAAGATGTGGTCACCTTATTTGAGAACTATGAATTTATTAATATCTTAAACTGCTGTATATATATTTTTTCTATTTTTTAACGCTTCCGTTGTGGGGTCTGTTGAGGGTGGGGGGAGGGGGTGGGATTGTTGTAGTTCTCATTTTTAGATTATGAATTTTATACATTTTTGTTTGGAAAATATTAAATAAAGTTTTTTAAAAAGTCTCTGAGTGCTGGCAACTATGTTTATGATGGTAGAAGGCTGAGTTTGAAATGCAATCCTTGGCTTTGGGACACATCCATTTGTTGCCAGATGCCATATTATGATTCCATCTGCAATTTTATAGTCATAGTGTCACAGTTTGAAAAGAGGGCCTTACCATTTTAATTCCATATACCATACCCACACCGACATGTCTGTCCATGCTCTCATGCACTGCCAATCTGAACCACCCACAAATTGGAGGAATAATTCTATATTCTGTCTTGGCACTCTACAACGTCGACCTCCATTCATCCCACTCCACCCCCCCCCAAGACTCTGTTACCCTATACCTGTCTACTTTCCTCTATATCCCCAACCTGCCCTTCCTAGCAGAGAGCTAATCCCTTCCCCCTCAGCCTTTTTCTCTTCTGCCACATGTATCCACCTGTGAGCTTTTACTTGTTAGCCTGTGCTCCTCCCTTTGTGCCTTACTCCCTTCTCTTCTCTCCTTCTCCCACCTTTTTTCAGGCATCTACCTGGTTTTCCATCTTCCTGACACAGGTCTGAAACAGTGACTACCCTTTCCTTCTTACTGATGCACCGTGACCTGCTGAGTTTCTCCAGCATATTTTTGTATTACATTGAACCCCAGAATCTGTGACATTCTTGTTTAACTTAATCCCAACTTGTTCACACCAACCAAAATGTCCTGCCCATACTGGGTCCACCTGCATTAATTTGGCCCATATCCATTTAAACCCATCCTATCACTGGTGATGGTGCTTCTTGACTAATTCCCTCCAAAGGTTTGAGAGAGGTTCAAAGCCCTGTGGAAGGTCACTGTTGGTCCTACATGCTCCTTGACCTTCAACACAGATTATGTCAAGTTTTCCAATGCATCAAGTATTTTGTTATTGATGCACCATCAATTACTTCAGACACTAGAAGTTATGGAGAAACAGTTAGGCTTTTATTTGCAACAGACTGTCTTGGACTGAGGAGGGAGCTGTGGCACAATCACCTTTATCCAGGGGTCTGTGTCACAGTCAGCAAGGGGTGTGCCCTAACAAGCCAAACATACATATAGTGGTTTACCATAGTTATATGTGACGTGCAGCACCTCTTATGCCACCCCTTCAAAATCCTCATCTGCATCTTCTGCCAAAAAACATATTTCAACCTTACACTCCAGTATGCTGGCACCAAGACTATCAATTCATTCGAATCTCATTGTAGGTCACTCCAACCTGACACCTGACACCTCATTCATGCAGGCTCTGCATTTCATCTAACCACGAAGTCAGTGACTGAGAAGGGAGCTGGACAAGTTAAATTGGAATGCTCTTCTTGACTGACAGGAGAAAGGCATGAAGATAGGGTTATGATGTTGCAATAAGGAGAGAAAAAGTATGCATGTGTAAAGAGAGATTATGTGACAATGGGGAAATTGGGATGAAAAAGATTAGGTCAGTGTTCTCAACTACTGGCTTGGTCTCCATACTAATCATTAAAGTGGAAGAAAACCCACTTTCTGTTAGTGCAGTGAGATATTGTAGGCATGCATTCCCCCTCCCCTCCCCCACCCCCCCTCCCCTAGTTAGTCACTTCTGCTTCAGATTGTGTGTCTTCCAGTAGAGAGGAAAGTGTTTTAATGGGCATTGCATGTCTGTGAGTTGTGAACCATGAACCAGCACTGTGTGCAACAGAATGTGGTGGAACTATCTGGAACACTCGGATAGTGGATCTGAGCCCGGGTTAAAGAAAAACATTGCTGGTCAGTTAATGGAGCTGAAGTGCATTGAACAGCAATTGAATCTGCTGATGCATCTTTTAGGATCTCATATTTTGAGATGGATTCACTGATCTTAAACCTTCTTGGAAGGTCATTGTAGCTTGAGACTTGATTTTGACTGTTATTTTTCTTCCTCTCATATTATATATTTTTATGTTCCTGGAGATATTTCTCAACTCATTATAAAATAGAATATTTTTATCAATTCCTATTGCAACAAATTCTACATCAATATCTGAAATTTTTAGAGTCCTGTATTGTGTTTATTTTGGTCTTTTTGCACATTGCAACCATTTCTACAATTTCTTCCACTGCCATAATTTATTTCTCCTTTAAGAGGTTCAGACTGACCGAAAAGAGACATGTAGATTTTGCTGACACCCATCTTTGTAAAGATAGGGCTCCTTGCTAAGATGATTAACAATGTAGTCAGTGCTGACTTGATGCTGGCATCACTATAAAGTGCAGGCACAATGTATGTGGTGTATCCCTTGATTGGGATGAATGACTTTGGAGTTTCAACAGGCATAGTATGGGGATTATAACTTTTAGGTCTCTTAGAGTCTTGGCATGTTAAGATGTTTCTTGACAAAAAAAAACTGCAAGTGCTGTGAGACTTCAAAATTCATTAGTTTCAATAAAGGGTCTTGGCCTGAAATGTCAACCATTCCTTTTCTCCCTCTAAGGGTGCTGATGTGCCTGCATCTGCAATTTCCCAGGTTTTTATAATTTTATTTCTCATTGAATTATTTTGTAACTACCTCTGAGCACTTTTCTGTCCTGGATTGCATATACAGTTGTTTAGAATGGTGATGATATAAAATTGAAATTGGAGCCATAGCTTTGTTACAGCTGGAGGAGATATGATTCACTGAAGAGTATTTTTCTTTACAAAAGTTTAGATAATTTTCCGGGTATAGTTAATAAAGAAAACTAGTATAGTAAGATTTATAGCCCATAAAGTAATATCCATTATTTTAACAGAGGTTTTAATCCACTCAACACCAGCTTCACAGGGGACAAAGGTGTGCAATGCAAATTTTGTTAAGTAGTCACATCCAATCCCTGTTTTTATCATAATCAATAGCAGGCGCTCTAGTTGGGTAAGATCATCTCAAAAGTGTCATTGAGTTTACGGATATTTCACTTGCATGCGATACAAAATGTCAATCAAAATCTGCACCATTTTATTCTGAAAGTATTTCAATATATTACAACATAAAAGTAAGTAGATTTTTTATCACTCAACAATTATTGCTAGAAAAGTATTTTATCATGCATATTAGCCAACTGAAATTGATTGGGGATTCTAATTGCTAAGTTGTTCATTTTTAATTACAATGTTAATTGAGATTAAAAGCAAAATTATCACTGTAATAATTTGTGTTTATTCTATTTGATCATAAAACTGCTTAAAATTCAAAGTAGGGTCAATTTCATACACAAATATTTCAACAGAACTCACTAAAATTCTAAGTATACCCCCTTAAAAGGAAGGCTTTGGTCTTGAGAATTGGACTCCTCATCAAGCCAAATAACGCTGAGCATTAAAGCTAAATGATGCATGATGTATGTGTAATGCGGTGTTACTTCGCAAGTCCACCGTTGCTGATCAAAGCAGAAACAAGAATCATTTCCAGGATTTTATCACTGCCAGTTAGATATAACTGTTTGGTATGCAACTGTGAAATGTGCTCAAATACATCCAACTTCAACTGTATCTGAATAATCAAACTGTTAACGTCTCAAGACATTTATAAGCCACATTTCCTTTTCACAGTTCTTGTGATTATGGTGAAACTGGATCTGAAACTGAATTGGAAAAATACTATGGGTCCTCTCTCTGCTGACTACTTCAATTTGTAGCCCATTTAGTGGCTGCTGCATGTTATCCCTGGATGTATTCAAATGTCAAAATGATACCAATAATGGCCAAGTTCCCACATTTACTTGTGCTTCCTTGGAATGAATACTATAAAGGATGCAGTGGGTGTTAAGGTATAGAAGACCCTAGATTCTCTCCATCCAGTTGTGTCAGTGATCTCATTAATTTACATTAATTTCTATGAACCACTCTCTATCACCTAACACCTCTCCAGAACCTTTCCTTCCCTATTGCTCTGACTCCTTTCCTCTAGCTCCCTGCCTCTCTCCTTTTTTCTCCTATCAAAGAGCTTTACCCTCTGGTCTCTCCCCATCAGTTCTCATCTATCTTCCCATCTATATTCATCTTTACCTCTTACCTGTTAGCCTGTGCTTCTCCCCATTCTGCTTCCTATCTCCTCCCCTCTCTGCCCACCACTTTATTCAAACCATTTTTTTTCCTGATTTCTGACGAAGGGCTCAGGCCTGAAATAGCACTTTTATTCGCTATGGATGTTGTATGACCTGCTGAGTTTCTTCAGCATGTTTATGTACTGCCCCCTTCCAATGTTGCTTTCCCACGATATGAGTTTCTTGAAGCCAATGACAATTTATGCCATTAATGTTATAGTCACATGTTGCATTAACTAACCTTAGTATTTGGGATCACAGAATTCCTTAGGCTACATCTCATTTCCATCCAAAGAACTTTTGTGGAAATGTGTACTTTTATGTTAATACTCTCTTTAAAATTCCACCGGTTTTCCTTTATCATATTGTGCCATTTGGGCTGACTGCTGAGCAAAAGAATTCTATAAATATTTTACTTCCTTATATATTTTTAAAACATATTCATGTATATCATGAAGAAAGATTTATTAGAAGTTTTATGAGACTGGTCTTTATTGTGCCTGCTTGATTTTGTACTTAATTAAAGTCTGTAGTGTGAAAAGCCTAGTGTTATGATGCCTCAGATGTTTTATTTATATTTTTATACTGTCTAAGGTCTCAGTTGGTACACTTGTTGAAAATATATCCCAAAACATGGTTTGTTAAAGCAACAGAAGTAAGCAAAATCAAATTTTCTATTCTTGGTCAAAGCATATTGATAACATTGGTCTCTGGCTTCAACCCCAGTGATGAGATTTTGTCAGAATTCAGATCGGGTAATCCAATGGCAAAAGTCTCACAGCTGCATAGTAACACACTGTTACTCAAAGAGTGAACCCAGCGCCTAGATCAAACCTGAACTCATTATCTACAGTATCTATCTCTCTATCTTTTGTACATAAAGCTTGTTTATTTTCAGTGAATTGCAGACCCCAGATTTTTATCTTGAATTCTCTCTTGATACATTATTTGTCTACTTCCTGAAGCCAACTTCCTGTTGGAAGTTGAAGGGAAAGTTGAGAATCACTGCTCTAGACCCAATTTTGCGGAAATATTTTGCTGGAGAAAAATTGTCATTGGCCCATTTCTTTTGGAGTTGTGAAACCGTGCACATAACAAGTCAATTAGGTACAATTAAAATGGTGAATTTCAAACTTTTTATTTCCACCCACATACTACCTTAAGCAATCCCTTACTAATCAAAGAGCACCTATGGCATAGGGAATACTTAAAGTGGTATGTGAGTGGAAAGAAAAAGATTGAGAACCATTGATTTAAACAACACCTTATTTTCTGTCTGGGCACCCTCCAGCTATATGGCGTGAACGTTGACTTTACTGCTTTCCATTAAACCTGCTGCTTTTTCTTTCCCCTCCCCCCTTTCCTGTCCTTCCAGTTCTTTCACCCACACAGACCTACCATTCCCCCTCCCCTCATTGCTGCTGTCCCCTCCCTCCTTTCTCCACCTATCACCTCCTGTCTTTGACATACCCCTCCACCCCCCCCCCCCCCCCGTCAACTCTTTTGTTCAGATGCTTGCCGGTATTTTTTTCTTACTTTGATGAAGGGCTCAAGCCTTTGCTACATATTAGACATTGTTTGACCTGCTGAGTTTCTCCAGCATTTCATGTTTTTACTACCTTGCCCATCATTAACATGCTAGCATATACTAATTTTCCACTAACAATGATCAGATAACATGCAAATGTGGAGAACAGATCAGGCTTTTACCTCTTCGATAGCCCACAACATCTCTTTAACTTTCTTAAAATGAAATCAGCTCACATAAACCAGATTAGAAGCTCCATCAAGGGACCCTTTTAGTTTTTGATCCAAGTGAATGTGACACATAGAGTGGAAATCCAACCCCTGGCTATGTGTTATATTCAATGTAGGAACTTGAGTACATTGAATTCTTCTGTTGAAGTGTTGTCTGCTGATTGGCATTCTGATCATCCTGGCTCCAGCTTGCAGGAGTTGTGTGTGTGCTAAAAGCAATGACTCTCACCTTAAATGTGCACCCAAGTGTTGATTGTCATATTGAAATGTATTTCCCACTCTCAGTGCCTGCAAGCCTCATGCTCAAGAATCAGTGTAGCCATGAATAAGACCATAAGATATAGGAGCAGAAATAGGCTATTCAGTCCATCAAGTCTGCCCACCATTTAGTCTTGAGCTGATCCATTTTCCCACTCAGTCCCACTAATCGGTCATAAGCTTTCATGGCAACAAATTCCACAGATTTACCACTCTCTGAACAAGTTTTGCTATCAGGACCAGGAATTAAACCAGAAATCATTAATAGATCTGCCTCCATGAGAGCAACATTAATATTAGAGCAATTCCCTGAAGACCTTGGGAGCAACAGCTTTCCAGTTTCAGACTGGCTGGTGTTCTGGAGAAACATCTAATATTTATTGGAATATTTGAGTAAAATCAAAGTTTTACTCCAGGTTTCAACAAATGAAATCATTTTAAAAATTGCAAATCCAGCCATCTTTTTATTATGTTATTTATTTTTTCCATATATTGATATTAATTTTAAAGTGCAGAATAACACCACAAAAATGACAGGGTGCTGCTAGTCTGATTTCTATGTATCTACATTTCTGTTTCTTTGTGGGGGGGGGGATGTAAATGTTCAACTGCCTGTGTTTTGGTTGGCTGCCAGTTGCACAGATAAGAGCTATTGAGCTGAATGGAAAGTGTAGTGTTAAATATAAGCAGTGATAACTGCTTTGCTTATGTGTTTTTGCTTATAACTGAAGGATAGTTTTTGCCTTTCGTTGAAGTGCAAATCAGAGGTAAGCCTGGTGATGATCAATTGTTTCATATAATTTTATCACAAAGTCAGTGCAGATCCTGATGGTATCATGATTGAGAAATTGATCCCCAGTCAATGTCTAAACTTTGGTGTGTGATCGGCACTTCCCCTTTCCCCATAGCCATGGTAAACTCTGAAAATGTTTTGTAAATGTTATTTTGAACATTAGATGGCAAAACAAAGGGTCAGAAAGCAATAAGATGTAGACTTGATCCAAATAGTTGCTGAAAGCTCAATGAAAGCTGAAACAAGATTTGCTCTTTCGCTGCGAGCACATTATTTCCCACAGGCTCATGACGTTCGTTTGATTCATCAACTTCCAGAAAAGTCTGCATTTATGTTAAAGTGCAAGAGGGACAGATTCTGAGATGACAAAATCGCACAAGAGAGAATTTCATTAGCCAGAGTAGCTCTCTGGTGATATTTTGATGAATTAATACATTAAGTCACCATCTGTGGCAGTTGATATTTCTGGCAATAAAACCAGACCTAAGAACCAACAATGCTCATGGTTCTGGTTTGGGGAAACCAGGGGAATGGTAAAGAGAAGTAAGGGTGTGTGGTGGCTGTTGGTGCTAAATTTGATGCAGTTACTTTTCTTGGATAGCAATAAAATTCAGGTGCAGGAGCAGAACAAACTCCTGTTGCATAGCTTTGTAGTCAAGAAATAACAGTCTGCATCACATTCCTTCATTTAGTAAATAATGATATATAGCTCAAGTTTACCAAGTACTCTAATAAATGGAGGCCTAATACTTTTGACCAGTATACTTGACTGGTCTTCCTTGATAAGATTACATTTGAGGTCCTGAGGGGAGGATCTGTGACAGTTTCCATCTATTCCATATGTTGGGATTTTGAGCTCATTCATTTCAATTGGAAAAGGGAAGTCTATCTGTGCTTAATTTCAAAGTTGCAATTTTTTATTTATTAGTATCTTCAAGAATCTTAACAAAATGTATTGTATTGTTTTACTTATATCTATACGAATGGCTTTAACTTTGGTGAATAGAAACATTCTAACATTGCTTAAAGGCTGTCAAAGGCCACCCAGACATTCTTGAGCAGAGATCAATTGGAGATCCAATTGGGTCTAGTGATCATAATTCTGTTAGTTTTAAGGTAGTTTTAGGGAGGAGCAAGGAGGGGCCTAAAGTTGAGGTTCTGGATTGGAGGAGCAAATTTCAAAGGAATAGGAAGGGATTTGGGGAGTACCCACAAGGCTGATACTCAAGTAGATGGTGTGGTGAAGAAGGCATTTGGAATGTTGGCCTTCATAAATCGGAGTATTGAATTCAAGAGTTGGGAGGTTATGATGAAATTGTACAAGGCATTGGTGAGGCCAAATTTGGAGTACTGTGTACAGTTTTGGTTACCAAATTAAAGGAAAGATATAAACAAAATAGAGAGAGTGCAGAGAAGGTTCACGAGAATGTTGACAGGATTTCAAGGTTTGAGTTATAGGGAAAGGTTGTGCAGACTGGGGCTTTTTTCTCTGGAGCGTAGAAGATTGAGAGGGGACTTGAGAGAGTTGTTTAAGATTTTAAAAGGGACAGACAGAGTAAACGTGGATAGGCTCTTTCAATTAAGAGTGGGGGAGATTCAAACCAGAGGGCATGGTTTAAGATTGATGGGGGAAAATTATAAGGGGAGCATGAGGGGAAATTTCTTTACGCAAAGGGTGGTGGGGATGTGGAATGAGCTTCCGACAGACGTGGTCGAGGCAGGATCATTGGTTACATTTAAGAAAAGACTAGATATTTACATGGATAGGAGAGGACTGGAGGGGTATGGACCGGGTGCTGGTCAGTGGGACTAGGAAGGTGGGGATTTGTTACGGCATGGACTAATAGGGCCGAACTGGCCTGTTCTGTGCTGTAAGTGGTTATATGGTTATATGGTTATATGGACTCTGGAAATGATGCCCAAGAACTATCTACTGTTTGGAGTTTGTTCACTGCACTGGGTGCCCATTGGATATGAATTATTAGTTTGCTCAGTTCTCCTGATCCAGAAATGGGTGGCACAATTAGCGTAGTGGTCAATGCAATGCAATTAGAGCGCCAGTGATCGAGACAAGGGTCTAAATCCCGTATAGTCTGCATGGAGTTTGTACATTCTTCTTGTATCTGTATGGGTTTCCTTTGGGTGCTCCGGTTCCCTCCCACCTTCAAAACGTATGAAGGTTGTAGGTCAATTGGGTGTAATTGGTCGGCACGGGGCTTATGAGGTGAAAGGGTCTGTTAGGGTGTTGTATGTCTAATTTTTTTTAAATCCGTGTCACTAACAATCCAGACCATGCGGTCCAATGAGAATGAGAGAGAAAAAGGAGATGTAGAATGTTAGATCTCACTCCAAACACTACCACATTTTTGCTTTAACCCCAAAACTGTGAGCAACTAATAACAGTAACATAGCTTTATCAATTTAATTGAACTATTAATTTTTTGACAAGTATATTGATACATGTCAGTTGAACTGAATGTGTCAGTACTGGGAGCAATGCAGGTTTAGAATTCAGGCAACATGTTGGTTCCATATTAGTTGAAAGTGGGTTTGGGAAAAAAAAGACCTTGCAAAGTAGATGTCATGTTGATCAGACATCACTAGCATTGATGAACAGTGGGTGGATTTTGGAAATGACAACCCATGGTTGCTTGATGGTTGGTGTTGACTTAGATGGCCAAAGGGATTGTGTTCATGCAGTAATGCTCTTTGCTACTGAGCAGATTAGACAGCAACCATAGAAAGAGAAACTCTGTTAGCATTTTTGGTCAAGGACATTACAATTAGAAACAAAATATCTTCACGCTGCTAAGTAAATTTCTCTTTCTATAGCTTGATTTGCTGAGTATTTCCAATTTTGTTTTATTTCAGATCTCAAACATCTGCAGTTTCTAACTTGTGCTGGATGTTGATAAACACTTTTTCTTGGTGTACTCCTATGAGTCCAGCTGCTTAAATATTCAGCAACGAAGAAGCATAATTCATTCATTCTAATTGAGCTAATTGCCACTGAGCTTGGGAAGAAGACCAATCACATGAGTTCCTCATGTTTCTTCATTGAAGAGAACTGTCCATTAGAGTATAAGATGTTTGAGCAGAATTAGGCCACAAGGCTCATCAAGCATTCTCAACCATTTAAAATGTTTAATTTAAATTTAGACATAGAACATCATAACAGGCCCTTTTGGCCTATGAGCCCGTGCCACCCAATTGCACCCAATTAACTTTCAACCCCCATACATTTTGAAGAGTGGGAGGATAGCGGAGTGCCTGGTGGAAACCCATGCAGTAAGGGGGAGAACCCAGCTTGCTAGCGCTATAACAGCATTGTGCTAACTGCTACACTATCCGTACCACCCTCATCAATTATGATTTGAATCATGACTAATGTATTTTTCATCTCAACTCCATTCTCCTGTCTTCTACCAGTAACCTTTGACACCCTGTCTAATCAAGAACCTATTGACCTCCACTTTATTCTGAGGTTATGCCTTCTGATTCTGGACTCTCCCATTACTGGATACAAATTCTCCACTTCAACTCTATTCAAGCCTTTCAATACTTGGTAGGCTTCAATAAGATTTCCCCACATTCTTCTGCTTCCCATTGAGGAAGGGAACAGAGTAATCAAATTCTCCTGAAATGTTAATCTATTAATCCTAGGGATCATTCTTGTGAATCTCCCCTGGATCTTCTCCAGAGGTATGGAGCCCAAACTACTCAAAAAGCTTCGTGCGGTCTTCAGCTTAATTTGGTTCGCCCAGCAAGTGACAGAAAACAACCTAGCAAGATACAACCTACAAAAAACTGAATGTGGGTGACGAGCAGGATATGAGCTGAAAACAGAGTCTTTCAGGCAGTCATTTGGTTCAGAGTATAAGATTTATGATGCTATGCTTAATGCAATATATTGGATTGGATTTTGTAAGTTTATGCACATAGTTCTACATGTCTAAACAGTATAATATCATTTCCCCTCTCAACTAATATAGCCCATCTATAGAAAGCCAATCTCAATATAAATTCCCCCAAAAATGTTGAAATACATCTTATTTATGAACACATGATGTCGACTTACTGAGTGGAAAGTACTAGAGTGTCAAGAAAAATAATATTTTATTCATAAAGTGGGCAATTTTTCAATGTCTGCTGTAGGGAAAAGAATAACACATTTAAATTAAATGTTTAGGAAGTGCTTTAAGACCTTCAAGTGTAAAATTTAGGAAAGAAAATAAAGATAAAAATAAATTAAATCAAATTTAACCATGCTATTATGAAATTAGAAAAAAAATTGCTTAATCCTTTGCTTTAATCCTCGCAGATTTCAGTTCCAAAGAGAAAGTAGAGCAGAAAAGGTAAGGGGAAAAAGTAATGATTTTGAATAATTTATGGAATTTAATGCTTGGATATTTCAATCAGAAACTGATATGCCTCCTAATGAAATTCCATCTGTGATGTCATTTGTTGATCTTTCATCACCCATCCATTCATACATTATGTTATATTGTATATTAATCCACCTACCTTCACTTCCACATTCTTCCCTTAGTGTAATCTCTATCATCCCATCAACAACATTCCCTTGGTTTTATGTTTCCTAATCTTTTTTCATTAAAATAACTCCTTTTTCCTTTTAATTATATTTTCCTTTAGGTCTCAGCTGTTTTCTCATTTTAAATGACTCTTCCAACATTATGCGAATGTTGTCAATATTTAAAGGTTGCAAATGACTCAAAGGTATCAGCAATTGAACTCATCTCATATAAATATGGAAGTAAAGCAGTTGGAGCTCCCATGCAGTTGAACAATTACTCTAGTTCTCTAATAGGATACTGTACAGAAACTTTTCAGATAAAACTCACACCCTGTGGGCAGTTTCAAATTACTCAGTGTTCCTTTTTGGGTTAATATTGTTGAGAGCGTATGATAATTATGTACATGGACGCACGCATACATTATATTTTGTTGCTCCTTTTCAGCCAAGCTTACTCACTTCTATCCCTGTTCTAAGGATTCTGTGGTTGTTGAGGCCAATGTGGCTCCTGCAGACTTTACCACAGGTGGAGCATGTTTCAGGGGGTGATGAGTGGCTTGCTTCAGATGCTGTGTTTTTCTCCTGCTGTTTTCTGTATGGCGCTTTGTGCTCCTGACATAGGCTTGAGATAATTACTGCCTTCTTTATTTTGCGTAATGATGAGGTAAGGATCCTATGAGTTTGTGAAGGTGTTGCATCTTTACAAGTTACATTTAAGATTATCTCGAAGTGCTTTCTCTGCATTCCTGGAAATCTCTTCTTGAATATCACAGTGAGTGCCATTCATCATATTAAATGAAAAATGATTGCAGTGAAGCTTGTGCAGAGAAGATTTATGAAGCTTTTACCAGAACTGAAAGCCTACAGTTATGAGGAAAGATTGAATAAGATAGACTTGATCCTTTTGGAAGAGAGAGGCTGATGGATTATCTAAATGAGGTATATAAAATTATGAGGTGTCCATATAGAATATGTAATAGGGCCTTGAGTCCAAAAATAGAGGGCACAAAGTTAAAGTAATTTAAAGGTTTAGAGAGGAGGTGATAAGCTTGATTTTCATCCAGAAAGTGGTGGGGGGAGGGGGTCTAGAGCTCACTGTCCATGGTAGAGGCAGAAAACCTCATTATATTTAATACAATACAACTTCAATCCTCATTTATCAAATAAAAAAATTCTCTGGCTCCTGGTGGCAGTGGGGATATCGGGCTCCTGGCAGCAGCGTGGACCTCATGCTCCCGGCGACAGTGCAGACCTTGGGCTCTTGGCAGGAGCATGGACCTAGGGCTTCTGGCAGGAGTGCTGACCTCAAGTTCCTGGGATGAGCAGGACCTAGTTGGGGAGCTGATCAGCAATGGCCAGCATTTATTTGGTGAGAATTAAACATTAATGCTTAAAAAGCCTTCCCTTGTTGTTTAAACATTGATGCAAGTGATTTGCTGTTGCCTCTGGGCTGTTTTAAAAAATGACCAGTTCTCCAAAAAAAAATGTTTATCTGACATAGGCTCGGACCCGATCATTTCAGATAATTGGAGTTGTACTGTATGTATTAGATGAATACTTGAAGCAGTATGACCTGTAGAGCTAAAAAATAAATTCAGGAAGGAAGGAATAGGCCAGGGTAGTTGTATTATTTTTCCCAGAACAGACACAGAACATCCTCCTTCTTTGTTTAGGATTCTCTAATTCTAAAGGATAATCAAATCATACAGTGTGGAAACAGGCCCTTCAGCCCAACCTGCCCATGCTGTCCCACCCACATTAGTCCCACCTGCCAGTGTTTGCCCCCTAACCTTAAAAACCCAACCTATCCATGTGTCTGTCCACTTATTTCTGAAACATTGCAATAGTAATCAGAGATCACTGTCAGGTTTGCAAGCATTGTGACCCATCTATCGGATATATCAGAGACTTGAGGCTGGAGATGTTATCATGCGTGAGGACACCGATTAAAGATTAATCTAATCTGCCAATGGAGCTACAGGATTTTGTGGAGACAGTGTTGGTGCAATAACTCATTCTTTTATCTTAATTTACACCTGGATTAAGTTGATATTCAACGATTTTAATGCTATCACAACTTACATCAGGATAAAGCCAATCTTTTGAGATCCTACTGTAAGTTGTACATGTCTCCTAAACCATAAAGTGAAATGAGGATCTTTGATGCTTGGTAGAACATCAGCTTGTCTTGGGCCTCAAATGTCAGGATTTCGATGGACAACATGTTTCATCACAGGGCCAAACGTGATGTGCTCCTGTAGATGGTGGTGAATTTTCTCATTGTTACTACCTTTTCTGAGAGGGAATTTCTAAGGTATAGAAAGTGATCCATATTTTTTAGTCTCCTCATGAACCTTAACTGTGGCAGGAAAGTGGTGTTGTGCGGTAGGAATAGGACCTTTGTCTTCCTGGGAATTAGTGTAAGGCTCATCCACTAATATAAATCTGTGGCTTGGTCTCTGAGTGGGATCATATGTAAACATATCTGTGTGGTGTAACTCTTCTCTGTAATTTTGATGATGCTTGTTATAAAGTAGACCTGCTGACATTTGAGCATTTCTCCATTTAAATTCCGATCCAGCAGTGAGCTTGTTGAATGTGAGGTGTAGTGAGGATGACTATGGAAAATTGTTGTGATAACACATTCCTTGATCCTAGTCTCCACTGGCATTATAAAAGTAGTCTATCATTGGGTACGATCACAATCTGACATGCCATGGTGCATTGGGATACAATCAAAATTAAATTCCTGAAGACAATCGGAGTGGAGTAGGCTTTCTGTAATTCCTCTTGGTTGATGGAGTTGAAGGCTATTGCAAAGCTGAGAAACACCATATACAGTTGTAGCTACTGCTTAAATTTGTCACACAATGAAGGTCATATGCATTGAACCTCTTGATGGATAGACATTATGCTACAGAGAGCTTGTCAGGTAATAGGAAAAGGTGGTTGAGGAAAATCCATTGAGACAAGAAATTCTGACAGTACTAGACAGGTTAGATGCAGGAAGAATGATTTCAATGATGGGAAATACCAGAATAAGAGGATGGGGGAGGGGTGGGGGGGTGGTCACAGTCTAACGATAAGGGGTAAATGATTTACAACTGAGATGAGGAGAAAGTTTTCACTTTGTGAGTTGTGAACCTGCGGAAAGTTATTGAGGTTGGTCCTTTAGATATATTTAAAAGGGAGTTGGAAGTGGCTGTATTGGCTAAAGGGATCAAGGGTCTTGGAGAGAAAGCATGAATAGGGTACTGAAATCATATGATCAATCATGATTGTACTGAATGATGGAGCAGGTTCAAAAGGCTGAATGGCTTTCTCCTTGTAGTGCACTACCAGTAACCACAAAGACTAGGCAGAGGGAATGATAGGCTTTACTGTACAGAAGAACCTTACTGGCCTGGATCTAGGTATTGGAATGACAGGAAGGGAAAGGTTGCTCAACCTTTATGGCCCAGGACCATGGGGGAGGAGTCATATGGTATGGGTCATCAGTGGGCGGGCCAGCTCCATATATACAGTAGTCAATCATAACTATATACAATGGCGGAAACATATTACCACACTCCTGTTTCTATTTTCGGTTTCTGAAGGCTTTCACTTTGGTTGACAGCAATGACCTTTCTTTAAGATGGACACAGTTACAGAGTCTCTGAGATTCCTGTCATAGACTTATCCTCCAGGGTGAGGGAGATTAGATCACAGATTCATGGCAGAAGCACTTTCCCTTCATGTTCTAGTACTTCAGCGGGGATTGTTCTGCGTTGTCTGTCAGCTATTGCATGCCCTCTATTAACTTGTGACTGGGCTGATACTTTACAGAAAGTGTGTTATGAAATGGCACCAAGGACCTTTTGTGACATCTTTGAAGTGTTCCTTTTAATAAGGGAGCAACTGAATCATCGTCCTTGATAAGCCCTCCTCTGCTTTTGGATCTTAGTGGATGTTTGTACTCTTAAAGGTCCTGTTAGTGCCAAAGAATGATGCAAGTCAAGGTTATCAACTAGTTATTTGATCTCCAGTGAAATGGGTGACATGGTTGGCATAGTGGGCAGCACAGGAAGCATAACGATGGCACAGTTAATGTAGGGAAGCATAGTTAGAGTAGTGGTTAACACAATGTTGTTACAGTGCCCAGGCTGGACTTTATGGGTCACTGAAGTCCTCAACAGCCAGCACCATTCGGACGTCCTCAGGCTGTTATTCCAGAAAAATCTGCTCAAAGAGTAGGTAAAGCTTATGCCAAAGCCAGCATATCGCTCATGAGGACGGATGGGTCCTGTCTCCCAGGCCGTCCATGTGCAGCAAACGGGCAGTGCGCTCACGCCTTGACAGCCGCAAAGTGTGGGTTAATAGCTCCTTTAGGGGCACACATTTGCCTTGTTTTGGAGGCTCTGTAGGAAATCAACATCCCTTGCTGCAGTGTTCTGGGCTAGCGAGCTCACCATGTAGTAGTAGTTTGTGGAATCGGTGGTGATGTGCCGCAGTTGAAAGTGAGCTTCTGCCTATTTGGCCCACACCAATGGTTGCAACGTCCAGAATTTTGGCAGTTTTAGTTAAACTGCATGAGAGTAGTGGGGCTGGTTATCTTTGGGTCCAAATTCTGTTTGGACCATTCGGGGTCACCAATGTAACAAGGCACAACTGCAGAGCGAAAGAAGAATGACGTGCACTTGGGTGTAAGTGAAGTTAACACTGATTTATTGATCTTCCCAGCCCTGCTTTTATAGAACCAGCTTCCCATCACTGGGTCTGGTATTCCTGTGACATTACTGGCGAGCTGGTCTTTGAATGGCCATGGTTCCCACCATGTAGGCTTCTGGCCAGTAAAGGTCATTAGTGTGCTTGGGCTTTTCATGCCCACCGCATTAGTCTGCCATTTTGAGTGTCAGTTCACTTGCCAGGTAGCAGGTTGCTACACACAAACAAAAACCTTGCATTCAATGCCACCAAAACTAATGAGCTGTTTATTGACTTCAGGAAGGGAAAACCAGAGGTGTACAATCCAGTGATCATTGGGAGCTCAGAGGTGGAGAGAGTGAGAAAATTTAAGTTCTTGGGAGTTACTATCTCAGAGGATCTTTCCTGGGCCCAACTCAATGGCATTGAGAAGCAAGCATGTCAGCACCTCCACTTCCTCATCAGAAACCTGGGCAAATTTCTAACGATGTGTTTGGAATGTGTGCTGACGAGCTGCATCACGGTCTGGTACGGGGACACAAATATCCCAAGCGCCAAGCCCTGCAAAATATAGTGGACACAGCTCAGGACATCACGGGCAAACCATTCCCCCCCCCCCCCCCACCACCACCCACCATTGAGAGCATCTACAGAAAACGCTGGCTTCGGAAAGCAGCAGCAATCATCGAGGATCCACACCACCCAGCACGTGCTCTGCTCTCAATGCTAACATCAGGAAAGAAGTATACCCTGTACGTGCCACAAGACCACAAGGTTCAGGAAGGGTTGCTACCCCTCTATCGGACTCCTCAGCCACAAACTCAATCAAGGCAATTTAAGGACTCTTACTTTTACACTTTATTGCTTTTTTTTCTTCTCTGTGTTGCCCAGTTTGTTCATATTTCTTTATTTGTTTACATGTGCACATTGTGTGCAGTTTTTTTTACACTACCAATAAGTGGTAATTTTCCATCATTGGCGAGTCAAAGAATCTTAGGGTTGTATGTGATGTCATGTTTGTACTCTGACATGAAATCTGAAATCTATCTCACTCTTCACTCTGTAGTACAGTAATATTTTATATATTTAAACACAAAGCGAACTCTAAGCAATTAATTACAGTATCAATGGCAATAATTATTTACTTAATTTTAAACTTTTGAGCATAGACAGGTAACCTTTGGAGAATTCCATATTTTTAAAAGGGGAAACCAGCTGGTTCCAGAGGTTTGGAGTGCAACATAGCCAAAAAATAGTGCTGAGAGATGGTTCCTGGATATACAAACAGCCAGTGGATGAACCACAGACACTGCCTCACTTTCCTTCTTTTGCAGTAATTTATACATATTTTAAATGTAATTTATAGCAATATTTGTGATGTAAATTCTGGTGTAAAACAATGAATTTTGTGAAATTCATCACAATCAATTCTGTTTCTATTAATGGAAAACACTGGCATGTCCTGAACTGTGTATTGAGTGGCAGTGTTTTACAAGGTGTTAAAACAAGAAATGGCCAATTAATACCTTCCTCTCATCATGAGGTTTTCAATGAGAGCTAATTAACACAAACATTCATCTATTGTATTCCTCTGCCAAGTTACAATGGTTCAGAGTCAGAATACCCCATACTTAAATATTGGTTTCAAAAACTTTGAAGTATCAGTAGAAGTTAAATTGTGAACAGATTTATTTTCTGAGAACTGCTTCTTCTTTGTTTCAATGCCTGCAATCCACATAATTCCATGACTCCTGAATAATCCCAGCACCCACTTCTGAGCCTATTAGTTTCCTATGACGGTGTCACTGCAGCTGGAACCCGTAGACTTTCTCACTGCTGCATCATGTACACTTGGCCTCGATAACCTGCCTACCATTGCTCAATACAAAGTGCTGGGGGAACTCAGCAGGTCACATAACATTTATGGAAAGCAATAGGCAGTCACCTCTTTGGGCCTGTGCCCTTCTTTGGGGGAAGAAAGGAAGGGAAGGGAAGAAGGAAGAAGGTGGTGGTGGGGGGGGGGGGGGGGAAGGGAGGAAGGGAAGAAAGTGGTGGTGGGGGAAGGGAGGAAGGTAAGAAAATGGTGGTGGGGAAGGGAGGGAGGGAGGGAAGAAAGTGGTGGTTGTAGTGGGGGGAAGGGAGGGAGGGAAGAAAGTGGTAGTGGTGGAGGTGGGGGAAGGGAGGAAGGTAAGAAAATGGTGGTGGGGGAGGGAGGGAGGGAGGGAAGAAAGTGGTGGTTGTAGTGGGGGGAAGGGAGGGAGGGAAGAAAGTGGTGGTGGTGGTGGGGGGAGGGAGGAAGGGAAGAAAGTGGTGGGTGAGGAAGGGAGGGAAGAAAATGATGGTGGGGAGGAGGGAGGGAGGGAAGGTGGGGAGGAGGGAGGGAGGGAAGGTGGGGAAAGAAGGATGGATGGAAGGGAGGGTGGGGGTGGGTTGGGGAGGAAGGCTGGGGAAGGAGGAAGTGTGGGGGAGAAAGGAGGTAGGGTGGGAAGTGAAGGAGGGAGGGGAAGAAGGGTGTGGAAGGAAGGAAGGTGGAAGGAGCAATGGGGTAGGAGAGTGGGGGAATGAAGGAAGGCTGGGGAGAGAGGGTGGGGTGAAAGAGGGAGGGGGAGGGGGGAAGGGAGAAAGAGAGGGAATGGAGAGAGAAGGAGGGAGGACAGGGAAAGGAGGGAAGTGAGGAAGGGAGGAGAAAAGGAGGGTGGAGGGAAAGGAGGGAGGATATGGTTCAGAAAAGAGAGGTGTACAAAAAGAATAGACAGCATGAAGTAAATGAGGTGTTAGAGGATTATAAAGAATGTAAAAATAATCTTAATAAGGAAATTAGAAAGGCTAAGAGGAGATATGAGTTTGCTTAGTCAAGTAAGGTGAAAATAAATCCAAAGGGTTTCTACAGATATATTAGAAGCAAAAGGATAGTGAGGGATAAAATTGGACCCCGTTTGATGAGAGTGGGCAGCTATGCGAGGAACCAAAAGAAATGGGGAAGATTTTGAACAGATTTTTTTCTTCAGTATTTACTAAGGAGAAGGATATTGATCTGTGTAAAATAAGGAAGTGATAGAAATGATGATGATGAAAGAAGAGGAAGTTCTGGTGCTTTTAAGGAAAATAAAGTTGGATAAGTTTCCAGGACCTACCAAGATACCTAAATCCTTGAGAGTCGTTAGTATAGAAATAGTTGGGGCTTTGACGAAGATATTTAAAATGTCATTAATAACAGGAATTGTGCCAGAGGATTAGAGGGTATCTCAAGTAGTTCCATCATTTAAAAAAGATGCTAGGAATAAATTTAGTAATTATAGGCCGGTAAGTTTGACGTCAGTGGTGGGTAAGTTAATGGAACGTATTCTTAGAGACAGTATATATAAATATTTGGATATGCAGGGCTTGATTAGGAACAGTCAACATGGATTTGTGAGTGGAAGTTCATGTTTTACAAACCTTATTGAATTTTTTGAGGAGGTTACTATGAAAGTTGATGAGGGTAAGACATAAGGTTCCTCAGGGAAGGTTAGTTATGAAGGTTCCGTCATTAGGTATTAACATTGAAGTAATAAAATGGTTACAACAATGGTTGAATGGGAGATACCAGAGAGTAGTGGTATTGGTAGCTTGTCAGATTGGAAGCCGGTGACTGGTGGTGTACCTCAGGGTTCAGTATTGGGTCCATTACTGTTTGTCATATACTTTAATGATCTGGGTGATGTGATGGAAATTCAGATTAATAAGTATGCAGATGACACTAAGATAGGCAGAGCTATGGATAGTGAGGAAGGGTTTCAAAGCATGCAGGAAGATTTTGGCCAGTTAGAAGAGTGGGATGGTTTTACTTTATGTGCTCAGTGTCTGCCGCGTGATGTCAGGCGTTGCCGCTCAGTGAAGCCCTCGCTCTCATTGGACGAGAGCTCTGAGGAAGAAGTGTTTGAATGGGAGGGTGGCGATTGGGCTTCACACGAGGCACTGTGTTTGACGGTGACCATTTTGGAGCTACAGACTACAGCAGAGTGGCCGTTTTTAAGGCACTTCTGGCACCTGGCTTTTCTTGCCGGGCACTGGTACCTGCTGTGTTTGTTCCTCCCGCAGAAATAACACTTTGGGGTTGCATTGGGCAGTGTAGCAGCAGCCGACAGGCTGTCAGTGTACCGGGGGGGTAGTAAGGTAGAGGGAGGGCATCCTACTCACATCAGAGTGTGGAGTCCAGCCCCAAGAGTACACGTCCATACTTAAGACCGCAGCCTCCATTGTCTCTGCAATCCGGATCACATCCTCGAGGTTTTCTCCCCCATGCTCTAGCAGGCACTGCCTCACTTCATTCGATTGAACCCCGGCCACATAGGCATCCCGAATGAGATCGTCTGTGGTCTCCGCAGCAGTTCAGTCTGTGCAGGCACAGTCCCTACCCATTGCTCTTAGTATCTGAATATAAGTTCTACAGGACTCACCAGGCTGTTGCCTCCTTGTTGCACGTTTGTACCGAGCAGAGACCCTGTTCACCGGTCGATTGTAGAGCTCTTTCAGCACTTTTATGGCTGCGGCGTAAGTGGTCGCGTTCTGGATGGCCTGGTAGACTCTCGGGGACATTATAGTCATCAATATTAGTAGTTGATGGCTGTCCTCTATCACGGCAGGGTCAGAGAGCTGTAAGTATGTTTCGAAGCATCTCACCCAGTGCTTAAAGTCATTCGAGGCTGCAGCTGTCTGTGGGTCGATGTCGAGGCATTCCAGCCATAGCATACGCTCCATCCCTTCAAAATTTTTTAGTTAATAAAATTGTAGAGCGTGTCGAAAGAATCAAAGACTTGTTGATCCAAACCCAGGCTTTTATTAACTAAAATACTGGAGCATATCACATGTAGGTCTATCAGTCTAGAATGACCTCTACTGGAGAGGAGCAATCCTTTAATACCTGCCAGTAGGTGTGGCTACATTCTCAGCCTATCACAGTCATCCTACACTACAATCTGTACATATACACATTGGTGATAAAGATGACAGGTGGAGTTTAATGCAGATAAGTGTGAGGTGTTACATTTTGGTAGGGCTAATTAAAATAGGACTTGTATGGTGAATCGTAGGGCAATGAAGAGTATAGTAGAACAGAGGGATCTAGGAATAGTGGCATATAGTTCCCTGAAGGTGAAGTCACATGTGGATAGAGTGATGAAGAAAGCTTATGGTATGTTGGCCTTTATAAATCAGAGCATTGAGTATAGGAGCTGGGATGTTATGTGAAAATTGTACAAGGCATTTGTGAGGCCAAACCTCGAGTATTGTGTACAGCTTTTGTCACCCAAAATATAAGAAAGCTATCAACAAATTGCAGCGATTTACTAGAATGTGGATGGGGTTACAGGGTTTAAGTTATAGGGAAAGGCTAAATAGGTTAGGTCTTTTTCTTTGGAACGTAGAAGGTTGAGAGGGGATGTGAATGGTATTTAAAATTATTAGGGATATAGCTAGAGTGGATGTGGAGAGGCTTTTTTCCTTTAAAAAAGGGGGAGATACAAACGAGAGGACATGAACTGAGAGTTAGGGCAAAAGCTTAGATAAAACATGAGGGGAATCTTCTTTACTCAGAATGGTGGGAGTGTGAAGCGATCTTCCAGATGAAGTGGCAGAGGCAGGCTCAGTATTAGCATGTAAGGAGAAGTTGGATATGTATATGGACAGGAAAGGAATGGAGGGTTCTGAGTTGAGAGCAGACAGTGGAATTAGGAGGGAGAAAGTGTTCGGCATGGACTAGAAGAACTGGACTGTTTCTGTGCTGTAGTTTTTATATGGTTATATGGTTATGGTGAAGGGGGGAAAGGAGGAAGGGTGGGTGGAAGGGAGGGAGAGGGAAGATGAAGAATGCAGGTTGGCAGGTGATAGGTGGATACAGGCAGGTGAGAGTAGAAGAGAAAGGAGTTGAGAGGTGATGGAAGAGAGAGCAGAGAAAGATGCACTCTGATAGAAAAAAAGAATGGAGGGGTTATGGAGCTAGAGGAGGAGAGTTAGAAGGATGATGGAAAGTGAGAGAATGAGGGTGGGAGTTACCGGAAATTGGAGAATTTGACAATGATAATGTCTTGTTGGAGACTGCCAAGACAGAATATAAAGTGTTGTTCCTCCACTTTAGATATGTCCTCAAACTAACAGTACATGAGACCATACACAGACATGTCAGCGAGGCAATGGGATGTGGGATTGGCCACTGGTTGGTCCTTGCTGTTGTCATAGGGCAGAGTGAAGTTGCTTATTACTCAGTACATTACTGGAAGTCCAAAGGGCCCAGCCATTGGCTTGGGTTAGTAGTGGTGTATGTGTATCTTTTGAAGTCTCTAGGTGAGATGTGATAACTGAAGGAATAAAATTCATTTTGAAGAACATGAAGGGCGTAACATTGGCCACATATGCATTAAGGTGAATCATTTAAACAATCAAAAATTGAAAACATTTTTCAAAAGAATGAAGGACAATTTTCAACTGTTAAGCTTTCCTAAGATGTTATAATTCATTGATTGTTGCGTAAATCTTTTGCAAATTGAAATTGAACAGTTTAATTACTTGCCTTGCAATCCAGAGGCCTGGGCTAATGATGCAGAGAAACCAAGTCCCACCACATCTCTGTGGAATTCAGTTAATGAAATAACAGTCCAGATGTTCAGAATTAATAAAAGAAAACACTGTAATATGACCAGATCAAGCTAAAATCCAAACCAGTTCACTATTCCTCACCCAGCCAATATAATTGACTCTTAATGGAACTACTGGTTTGGCAAACCTCTTCTAACAACACTCACATCCATGAACGAATAAAGTAAAAATCCAGAGAAGAGTAGATCCGTTATAATGAATAACGGAGCGGCTCGCAAAACGTCACCCCACTCCAGCTCCATTTAAAAAAAACTAAACAATGATGCATTTGATATACGATAGACTGTGATTGCCATTTACACACCATTTATCCCGGTCGTTATAACCTGAGTACTCTTCTTTTTTATTTTCTGGTGAATATAAAACTTAGATTCATAAAAAGGATACTGGTAAAAATGGTTCCGATTACACTCTTCCACTATTTAAAGAGTTTATTGTCTGCCTGCTTTACTCCTGCTAAAAATCTGCCACTAAAATTACAAGATGTTATTTTAGCACAGCTTAAGTAAACAGGAGAGAGGATCAATTTTGGACAGACATCTTGCCCTTCCCTATGTGTGGAGTTGAAATTTACTATTAAAGATAATGAGTTTATTGTCGTATCCAATGAACATGCACCAGAATTCTTGCTGAACAAGTACTTGTAAAGGAAAAAAAAACTACAATATTATGCATTAATCTAAATTAAAAGGAGATAATAAATACAACATTTAGATGATAAATATTCACAATTACCATAGAACAAGAAAAAAAGTGATGTTGCAATAAGACAAAAAAAATCTTTTGTGGTGCTGGAGCAGTCCATGTAACAAGAGGAGGTTCAAGAGCCTGATAGCTGTTGGAAAGAAACATGAGGATGTGACCAGGGTGACTGGGGGCCTTTATGATGTTGGCTGTCTTCTTCAAGCAGCTCCTCACATAGATGTAACTTGCTCTGAAATCAAAGTCACTGAGCCAAATGCAGCAGGCAAGTCTGTTTAATCACTTTCACCCCTGCAGATATGCAAAACTGAATGCCTGTGTGATGGGTAGTGCTGAGTTGAGAAGGACGATTACCCTAAATGCTAAACACATGCACGACAATTGTGTAAGGGGCATTTCAGTATGTATCTTTTATTACATGATCATCAATATATAAAAAATACTGAGTAACGGCATCCTGGAACTCCAACGTACAAGGGGCTTGATAATCCTACAACGTTGCAACCCAGAACACTCAGGTCACCAATGCATTCTGTTGGATACTACTAATCAGTCTTGTCACCTCCATGCATTACTATACTAGAGGGAAGGATAGCAATGAACACAGAACAGTGATTATGATTTCTAATAAGTGTTCCAAAGAAATTCTGTGACACTGCATCCATAAACATGGCAATATATAACAGAATTTCTTTGTCCTTAACTTTCATCAGGAATAGGAAATGGATGGAGGTGAATTAAACACTAGTTACAGGGCTTGGCTCCTTTCTGGGCCTTTCAACATTGAACCCTGCCATTTAACATCAAATTATCTCTGAAATTAACATTTTAATGAACATCTGTAACTTGAATACTTAAACTTCTACAGGTTCAATGTGGAAAGTTGAATCATGGCCTGGTTTTGGTATTTCGAATGCTTAGAAACACAGTCTGCTGAAAGTTGCAAACATCGCCAAGTCCTTCATGGACTCAGGCCTCTCATCCACTGAATATATTGAGAAGATAGCCTATATCACAAAGGACCCTCATCATTTTGGTTACAAGTCTTCTGACAGCTACCTTCCAAGACAGTATAGAAGCCTGAAATCTAGACCTCTAGGCTCAGGTACAGATTTTTTTTTCCCAATGGCAATCAGGCTCTTGAACCTCCCCTTACATCCGTAACCATGAACTATTCCAGGACCACAAAATGATTTGTCTGTACTATTGCACTATTTTGAGTAGACAGTGAGGAGGAATATCAATGCATGGAGAGGGATCTGGATCACGGTAAAAATGGGATGAAAAATAGCAAATGGAATTTAATGCAAACAAATGTGAGGTGTTGAATTTTGGAAGGACAGCTTGAGGATGTTGTTTGAGCAATGTCTTCATTTACCTCGATGACATTTTAGTGGCCAGTGGGACCAAGGAGGAACATTTTGAACATCTCTGTACACTTTTTATCCATCTTCAAGAATTTAGACTGACAATCAATCCAGAGAAATGTGTTTTTGGACAAGAAACAATTGATTTTTTTTGGAGTATTGAATTACTCTGGAGGTCATGAACCCACTACCATCCAAAACTAAGGCCATTACCAAATACTCAAACCCAGCTATGGTTAAAAGCCTACAGAAATTCTTAGGAATGGTGAATTGTTATCATCAGTTTCTTCCAGGAGCAGCTCAGATCATGAAGCCTCTTTTTGATTTACTGTCTGGTAACGCAAAAACTATCCATTGGGCTGAAGAGATAAACAATGCTTTCTTGAAGATGAAAGATTTGCTGATTCATGCCACTATGCTTAGCTACCCAGTTTTAAATGCAGCCACCGCCCTTTCTACAGACACCTCCAGTATGGCTGTAGGAGGTGCACTTCATCAATATGTCAACAGGCAATGGAAGCCAATAGCATTCTTCAGCTGCCATTTTTGTGAGGCAGAGAAGAAATACTGTGCTATTGATAAGGAGATGTTGACAATTTACTTGTCTATTCAACGCTCCATTATTTTTTGGACGGCAGAGATTTTACTACATTCACTGACCACAAGCCCTTAACATTTGTGTTTTCCAAGGTCACAGAGTTCTGGTCAGCATGACAATAATGACAATTATCATTCATTTCAGAATTTTCCACAAAATTACTACATTTTTCCAGAAAAGTCAATATAGGAGCTGATGCACTGCCCCGTCCTGCTCCACTCGAGGTTTTGTCCGTAGATCAAGATATTGACTACACAGCTTTGGCCGCAGCCCAAGAACATGACCATGAGACGAATGCTTATCGGACTGCAATCATTAACCTGCAATTGAAGGATGTCCAGTTTAGACTTCATCGCAAACTACTCCTCTTATATATCAATAGGACACCTAAGCCTAGTAGTTCCGTCATCATGGAAGTGTTGAATATTCAACTCTGTGCATGGTCTCTCACATCCATCAATTATATCAACCGTTCGTATGGTTTCTGACAGGTCCTTCCCAGCAGTAACTCATCGTTTTGTTCATGTCCACATGGACATTGCTGGTTGACTTCCTGTTTCAAGAGGATTCTGTTATCTTTTAACAGTAATAGACAGGTTTACTCGATGGCCTGAGGCCGTGCCTAATGTAGATGCTACGACAGACACTTGCACTCGGGCATTCCTCAGTTCCTGGATGTCTCGTTTTGGTTTACCGGCGCTGCTATTTCAGATAGAGGACCACAATTTACTTCCTTGATCTGGATGGCCTGGTCTCACTTACTCAGTCCAACAATTCATCATCCAAATGCCTATCATCCCCAGGCCAAAGTAATGGTGGAAGGATGTCATCAACATCTCAAGTCAGCCTTATTAGCTCCGTTAGAGGGCCTAAACTGGGCTGATGAGCTGCCCTGGGTATTACTGGGCATTAGAACACTCCAAAGGAGGACCTCCAAGCTTCATCTGCCGAGCTTGTGTATGGTGCACTGCTGGTGCTCCCAGGGGAGTTTGTCCCCTACCATTCCAACTCTAGTGATGATCCTAAGGAACTGTTGACCAGGCTAAGGGAGACTGTAGGAAACTATACCACCTATATATGACCCCTATACCACCTTCTTCTCATGGACAACACTCTTCCTTCATGCCCGAAGCCCTCAAAAACTGCAAATATGTATTCATTCATAGGGGAACACTTGGTCAACCTTTCCAGATGCCTTACCAAGGACCTTAATGATGCCACCATTCTGGATCGTTATCTGATACCTCATATTCAGGATTTCTCACCTAATTTGCATGGAGCAAAAATCTAGGTTGACCTGTATTTTAAACATTGGAGGGAAGCCACTGACAGGCTTAAACCAGCTTATGTGGTCAAGTCCAACGCAAAGTTTGGTCACCTAAAGGACAGACAAACCTTTCGGCTGGTTCTGGTGGTGGTGGGGAGGGGGTTCGTGCAGTGGCACTATAGCAGCACTACAACTCCCAGAAAGCATGGAACCAGCCATGTGACGTTAGTACATGATGATGTCAGCATGTGTTGAGTGTGTAATTTGGGCCTTTAAATGGTTGCATGGATGATGAAGAGTAAATCCATTTGATTCACTCTAAATTTCCTTGTGTGGTTATTTCAATGTGTACACTGCCACAGGAGAAAGTTTGAAATTCATTAGTGCTTGAGCCCAGATATGATGGAGTAACAAAGAAAAGAAAGCTGCGCATTTTTTTCTTCTTGTGTTCACAGCTATTGGAAACATAATGGCAAACAGTTCTCTGTTTTTGAAGACTTGATATATATATATATAAAAAAGATGGCTGAATCTATCATTCAAACCTAATAGTCTCTTTCTGAGCTTTGTTTTAAATGGTGCCTTCTTCCAACATTTCACACTTGCTTGAACTGTACTGAAGTTCTCCTGTCATTCTTTCATCCAGTTGCAGATTTTGTCCTGACCTTCTGGCTATTTCTTAAATTTTAATAATCTTGTCCTCTGATCACTATGTCACATCTGAGAATTTTACTAAAATATTGTTCAGATTTGAGTGTCTTTTCTTCCCATACAAATGATAAACTCCTGTAAAATTTTCACCTTTTCCGGCAGCTCAATTTGATTACAAGATTATTGATTTGAAAGTTTGTAAATATTTAAAATGGAAGGAAATATCATTGTGTTGCCGTTTTCATATTTACAGCATATCATATGTTTCATTGATTGCAAAATAGCTTAATTCTAAAAAAATACATTTGTTTCTCAGAAATATCCATAGAGAAAATAATAGCAGGGCTCTATGGAGAAAATTTCGTGGATTGCTCCACGTGAAGCTGATACAGGCTAAAAGGCCTTTGTTTTATAGCCATTCCGTGATTCTGATTACCAAGATTTTCCAATTATACCATGTTCAAGTGAATGTTTTTCAAGGATTACTCACAGGATTAAGACAGTAACACTAACACAAAAGGGCAGTCACCTGAACAAAACATTCTATTGATAATCAATGGCAACAGGAGAGGAAATGCACCTCTATTTTGAGAAGAAAAATTATTCTGCACAATGTGAAAAAGACAGTTGATTCAGCTGACAATTATACTGCTGAATGTCACACATCTTGTCTATGATTTTATGTGAATTATCCAACCACTTTAAAGGCTTTACCCTAATTTCAACCTGTTTCTGTTCTTCCTGTTACCCTTTCGACCAAGTCATGCAATGAACCTTCAGGCTACAATTATGCGCCTCCAGATATTTTTGAAATTACATGTTACAGGAGGATGTATGATCTGATTTCTGATACTAGACAGTATTGTCCTCTTACATAGACAGCATTCAAGAACCTTCTTGTGGCACTCATTATTGCCATATTATTAATTTAGAAAATGCTCTGGTCCATGCTTTTCTTTCCCTCTTGTTTCTTGTTATCTAGAATGCATGCGTCAGTTTTGCTTGTGTGAATTTACGCATAAATTGAGCCAGTTGAGTACAAATTTGTTTTACTTTTTTGAGTGTAAATCCTTAAGACCATAAATATAGGAGCAGAAATAAACTATTCAGCCTATCATGAGCTGATCCACTTTCCAATTCACCCCTACTGCCCGGCCTTCTCCCCATAACCTTTGATGCTCTGGCTAATCAAGAACCCATTCTCAATCTCTGCCTTAAATGCACTCAATGACTTGGCAGCCGCAACCTCCCGTAGCAACAAATTCTACAGATTCACCACATTCTGATCCTCCACACTTCTGTTCTAAACATTTGCCCTTCAATCCTGTAGTTGTGTTTTCTAGTCCTAAACACCCCCACCATGGGAAACAGCCTTTCTACATCTATAATGTCCATCCCTTCCAACATTTAAAATGTTTACCAATGAGAACTGCCCTCATTCACCTAAATGCAATTGAGTACAGGCCAAGAGCTGTCAAACATTATTCCTAAAATGCATGAATTCCCAGAATCATCCATGTGAACCCTCTCCAATGTCCGCACATCCTTTCTTAAATGAGGAGCCCAAAACTGCTCACAATACTCCAAGTGAAATCTCAGCAGCTCTATAAAGCCTCCACATCATATCTGTGCTCTAATATTCTATTCCTCTCAAAATGAATGCCAGCATTACATTTGCCTTCTTCACCTCTGAGTCAACCTGCAAGTTTACCTTCATGGAATCCTCCATCAGGACTCCCAGGTCCCTTTGCATCTGGGAATTTTCAATTTTCTCCCCATTTAGAAAATAGCCTGCATGTTTATTTCTTCCATCAAAGTGCATGACCGTTCACTTTCCGACATTATACTTCATTTGCCACTTCTCTGCATTCTCCTAATCGGTTTTAGACCTTCTGCAGCCTCCCTGTTTCATCAACATTACCTGGTCCTCCATCTACCTTTGTATCATCTGTAAACCTGGTCATAAAGCCATTCATTGCATAATATAAATCATATAAAGAGTGAGGTGTTGCACTTTGGAAGGACAAACCAAGAAAAAACATACATGGTAAATGGTAGGGCACTGAAGAGTGCGGTAGAACAGAAAGATCTGGAAATATAGATACATAATTCCCTGTAGGTGGCATCACAGGTGGATAGGATTGTAAAGAGAGCTTTCAGAAATTTGGCTTTCATAAATCAAAGTATTGAGAATAGGAGTTGGGATGTTATGGTAAAGTTGTATAAGACATTGGTGAGGTCAAATTTGGTGTATTGTGCTCAGTTTTGGTCACCTAACCACAGAAAAAATGTCAATAAGATAGAAAGAGTGCAGAGAAGATTTACTACGATATTGCCCAGACTTCAGGAACTCAGTTACAGGAAAAGAATAAACTGGCTATGACTTTATTCCCTGGAGAATAGAAAAATGAGGAGAGATTTGAAAGAGGTATATAAAATGATGTGGGATATAGACAGAGTATATGTAGGTAGGCTTTTCCAATGTAGGTAGGTTAGGTGAGACACAAAGAAGAAGATTTGGGTTAAAGGTGAAATTATAAAAGTTTAGGGGGAACATGAGGGGGAGTTACTTCACACAGAGAGCAGTGGGTGTGTGGAATGAGCTGCCAGCTGAAGTGGTGAATGTGGGCTCAATTTCACATTTAAGAAAAATTAGAACAAGTATCTGGATGGAATGGGTGTAGATTATTATGAACTGGGTGCAGGATAGTGGGAATAGGCAGAATAAACAATTCAGTGCCAAGTGGAAGGGCTGAAGGGCCTGTTTTCTGTACTGTAATTTTCTATGGTTCTTGGGTTCTTTTTATGGTGTGAATGGAATCTCATGGATGTTGATTTCACCAATATGTGATTCAACACAAAATGGACTTTAACTTGGCCATTTATAATTTCCTTTGTAAAACATATCAATCCACAAATTAGAAATTGGTGCAATGTTGTAGGTGTAGTGGAGTGCCTTACCATTTGGATTACATGAATCAAGAACAATTGAATACATTGAGGCTCTTTCTGTGAAAATGTGAGAAGTTTTTTTTGTTTGAATCATAATTGAGATGAGATTTTGAAATGGTTAAATAGATATAAAGATGTTTCATTTTTATAAAATATGACATGAGATGAAAAGTTATAAATATGAGATTAGCACTAATAATTTCATCAGAGAATTATCCACCCAGGGAGTGGCTAGAAGGTGGAACTTTCTACCAAATGGAGTGGCTGAAGGAATTTCAGATAAATGCCCAAAGGAGAAATGAACAGAAGACATGCTGTTAAGATGACATGAAGATGGATGAAAGATGACATGGGGATATAAATATCAGCAGAAACAGCAATGCTGATACCAGTAGCTATCCTGTTCATTTACTAAGCTAAATCAGATGATACACTTGACTGGAGGATCTTGTTCATGGGTTACCACAGTATATAAGGCAGAAGACCAGGAATTGATAGAGAACTGGACCATTTTCTATTTTTGAATGGAAACAGCAGGGTCATATGCTGGCATTTGAAAAGAAGGAGTATGTGCCTTGGCTGCTCAGAAGGGGAGGAGAATATCTCCCTACAGGGTTACAATCCCATTAGAGACACTCAAGTGCAGAGGATGTTCACCAGGTTGGATCTGGATCCTGGATGTGAAGGATTAGCTGATGAAGAGAGATTGAATCACCTGGAGAATTTCATAAGAATGAAAGGAGATCTAATGGAAACAAATAAAACTATTAAATGGTTAGATAAGATGGAGGCCGGAAAGTTGTTTCTATTGATAGGTGGAAAAAATGGTGGCGTACACGGTTACTTCTGCTCCTCACATTGGTGAAATCCCCAACCTATTACGTACTGTCTATGATCAGGAAACACTTATGAAAATAAGAAATATGAATCGGACTTTCAAACTAGCAGATCTGATTGGTAAAACTGAACAGTTTTAACCTAGTGAAGCAGGAAACACAGACAGTAGAAAACAGCAGATGGAGGGGATCACAGGAGATACATGAGAGGCCGTCAGGGGTGCTAGTGGAGAAGGCAGAAGCATGGAAAGCGGGCCAGCATCAAGGTTAGACTGAGATTTAACCGCTTCAGAGCAGCGCTCCTGACAAGCTTACTCACAAGAGCGGAGAAGGAAAAGGTCTATATGAGGCTGCATCTGAACCAGAGATATGGTCATTGCTGGGTTGCTGTGCTCTGATGAATACAGAAAAGTGGCTCTAGGAATCCATACTAGACTCAGCCGTCTAGCTTGATGGCTTTATTTCAGGAAGGACAGAAGGCTGGCAAAACAATCATAGCCAGTCTGCAGGAAAATCAAGACATTACCCAAAACAGGGAACACAGCACTAAAGGACTGCTTTGAGACTATGGACTGGAAAAATTCAGTGTTTAATATGATAATTCCCCAGAGGCTGGTGGAGAAAGTGTCCTTGCTGGGACTCAATGCCCCTCTCTGTAATTGGATCCTAGACTCCTTAACGGAGAAACCACAATCTGTCTGGGTGGGTAGCAGAATGTCGAGCACCATCATAGTGCACCTCAGGGTTGTGTGCTCAGTCCACTCCTGTTCATGCTACTGACCCACAACTGCATCACCAGATCCAGCTCAAACAGTGTCATCAAATTTGCAGATGACACAACAGTAGTTGGCCTCATCAGCAACAACGATGAGTTGCACTTCAGAGAAGAGGGGGAAAATCTTGTGAAATCGTGTGAAAGTAAAAATCTGAGTCTCAATGTGGACAAGACAAAAGAGATGATCGCGGACTTAAGGAGGACCAGGAACGACCACATCAACAACTCTGTAGCAGAGAGAGTGGGGAGTGCCAGGTTCACTTAACTTGAGACATATCGAAGACACTTAACATCTCCAGGGTCATTGTCTGAAGAGAACGAGCAAAATCATTGAGGACCCCAACCACACAGCATCTTTCAGCTACTCCTGTCAGGAAAGTTATATAGGAGCTACAGGAGTATTAGAGCCAGCACCATCAGGCTGAGTAACAGCTTTTTACCCACAGACAGTGAGAATGCTGTATGACTAAATTAACTGCTAGCACTAAACATCTGAGACTATTATTTATTAAACACTATTCATTTATTTTTATATATGTGCTGTATATTTGTACTGCATATTTATCATTTATCTGCATGTGGGTGATGTCTGGTTGTGGATTTGTATGTTTTGCATTGAGGACTGGCCAACACTGCTTCATCAGGTTGTACTTGTGCAATCAGATGATAAATAATCTTCAACTTGAGGAGAGCCTAGAACTAGGGGACAAGGCTTATGACTTGGGCTGAGATGAGGAGGAACTATTTTTACTAGGGAATAGTGAATCGGTGGAATTCTCTGCCCAAGGAAGCTGTAAATGCTGCCTCATTATAAATATATTTAAGACATATTTAGATAGATTTTTGCATAGTAGATAAGTTATGGGTAATGGTGAAAAGACAGGTTAATGGAGCTGAGTTCACGGCCAGATTAGCCTTGCTCATATTAAATGGCAGAGCAAGCTTGATCGGCTGACTCGAGTTCCCATTGTTTTACGTGTCTTCACTTTATCAATGAATTTAGGATGTGAATGGCAGGTGGTATCATGAATCATGGAATAAAAGTCCTGCTGCATACCCCACATTTGAGAGTGATTTCTGAATGGAACTGGAGTTCCTCTTGAAGCATTGTGTGGACTTGTTAGAAATTTGATATAAATCATTGAATTTGCTGCGTATTCTGTAAACAGCAAATATTATATGGTTGTGGATGCAACTTATCTATTTGGGGAATTGAATAAGTCTACAGGAGGAGCAGACAGGGCAATGTGTACATCTCTTGTTGGAGTGTGGATTATCTGATAATGTGAGGAATAGAAAATTCTATCAACCAGATAGTCACCCCAGTGTTTGAATGACAGGGATTTTCAAAGATGGTATTGGCATTTGATCAATGAAGCTCCAACAGTTCCATAATGTAACAAATGGTGACTGTTGGATGTATGACAGGGTCACTCATAAACAGTAATGTCCTATTGCTGGATTATGGCTAAAGACCATCCAACAGGTTGGTGCCAAAGTTCCTGGAGGACTTCTTCATCAAACAAAATATCAAAATGGCAGACATTTAAAGATGAGAAATATTGTTTTGGCTTCATCTGCCCTATTGTCCTCCTCTCCAACCTAAGTCCATGCAACAAACATGGCACCCTAAGGCAATGAGTAGGGAATTTGAAAAAAAATGTGGCAATGACAAGGAAGTTCTTGAAGCAGAAATGTAATTAATGACTTGAATTTCTACACCATCTTTCATGAATGCAGGAACTTCCAAGTGGTTTACGGACAAAGAGGTCATTTTATAAAAAGCATTTGAACCTGTGACTTTCCCGAAGAAAGGATCAGGCACAATTGTTAACTACCTTTTATTTTCTATGGAGGTTGTGTGACCTGCTGAGTTTCTCCAGCACTTTTGTGCACTGTACTTGGCTGCCAGATCTGCAGATTTTCTTGTTTACCTCCAATCCATGAAATGTAGCAGATAATTTGTGGACATATAAAGAGAAAGGTGATTATAATCAGGTAATTTGTTTTTAGAATTATTTAATGCAAACTAAATGTTGACCTGGTTATTGGAAAAATTAATCAGTGTTTTCTTTGAGAATCTTAAATTTTATTTCTATGTCTATCTTTTAAATAATAATATAATTAATGCATAAGAAATGTAACTGTCAAGCTCCTTGTATCCTTGTCGGAAATGACACAGGAATAACAAAAGTCATTTCCAATCTAGAAAAGAAACATGAACAATATTAGGGAAATAATCTAGAATGTAAATTGAGAAATGCAAAAAAAAGATGTCATACTGTTGCTTGTTCTGTGGCTATTGCACTCCTAGCACACCAATGTAAATAAAGAATACACTATAACTGAAATCGTGGTCTTTATTTTCTTTTTTGAATATTTTATTGAAAAATGTCCATAAATCCAGTAATTGAAATTACTAATAATAATGCAAGTTTCAAAAAAACAAATTAAAACTTACATAATGATGGTTTCACCCCATCCCAAAATCCCCTTTCTTCCAACCCTCTCCCTCAAAAAAAGGTATAATATAGCTATATAAGGACAAAAAATAGTTTTTAGATTGCACAGAGAGGGGTCATTTAACACAAATAAATCAAAAAATTCTTCATTACCATTCAGAGGAGAATCTCTCTGGTCTAGTGGCATAGAAAGGACATTGTTACAAATTTAATCCTGATATTTAGGTGTACGGGGAACAAATTGGCAAAAACACAGCATGTTTATTTCTCAAATTAAATGTATTTTTTTCCAACGGGATACAACTTTGAATTTCTACATGCTACCTTGGCAATATCCAAAGATTTCCAAGTAACTGAAATACTATCACTAATGCTAGTTTAACAAATTCCAATTTTGCTTTTAATTTAGGTCTTGTTCCTACAATATTCCCTAATGAAATTAAATCCAAACATTGTGGAAAAACAATTCCTGTAATTTGTTCCAAAAAATTCTGTAGATCTATCCGAAGGGTCTTCCATTAGGACAAGACCAAGTTGAATGCAAAAAAGTTATTACATCTTCACCACACCTAAAACATTGATCTGATAAATCTGATTTCAATCTCTTCATTTTCTCTGGGGTAAGATAGTGCTGATGTAACTAAATTATATTGAACAAGTCTATATGTTACATTGATAGTATTGTTCATACAATCCGTACACAAATCTACCTGTACTTGTTCATCAAAAACAATATTCAGATCTTTTTCCAACATCTGTCTAGACTTGTGAAGTCCTTGTTTGAGAGTGCCTACTTGTATTAATGAGCATATCATAGAAGTAAACTTTTTAACAATTCCTCTCCTAGAACCACTAGGCAACAACATGGTTGGTCCTAACTTATCCCTCAAATTAATTGAAAATACCAAAAATAGTATTATGAGTTATATCATATTTGTTCCTCAATGGCTCAAATGACATTAATTGACCCCTTTCATAACAGTATTCAACATTTATAATCCCCATACAAAACAAAATATTGAGAAATTGATTATCCTTTGAAAAAGATGAGGATTTTGAATCAAGGGCATTTTAGGCAATATAGACCCTCTTACACCAATATTCAAAATATTAATCAGATGCTTCATTAATGATGTATCATTCTCACTGACCATCAATGTCGACTCCCACTTTTATATAAGTTCTCCTGCCTTCCTATCCCTTATTTAATCCAGTTCTATATTAACCCATTGAAGTGCCAGTTGATGAAATAGACAAGGACGATGTGGTCAAACAATAATCATGGCTTTTATTAGCAGAAACTCATGGTACAATAATGAAAGATGATAGGTGCATATACAGTGCATATATCCAAGGGGAGTGTCCTTAACAGTAGAGATAATGCACAGCCAATGTTAGTACAGCAAGTCTCGCCAGAGGGTAGACAGGCAGTTTGGCAAACATTCACCACAGTCTCCCCCCGGCAGAAGAAGGGTTAAAATCAAAAGGACAGCTGCTAGGAAAGGCTGAAGTAAGCGATACATGGATACCATGTTTGGCATTGAGAATACTCTTAGCAGCCAGAATAAGCCAGTATCTAGCAAGCAATCGAAATATAATTAGATGTTTTATGAATATGTCAGCCCATCAGGTTGTTTACGAATTCTGGTGCTTCTTCTCAAAACAGGTGGCTCCTTTGCAACCTTGGGAACTGGTACAGTTCCTGGGTCTGTAGTATGGGAAGGACTGACTTCTGGACCCACTCCAGAATTGCCAGTGTGAGGCAGTGGAGCCTCAGCATGGCCATTCGAAAGCCTACTAGGGGAGTCACAACTGGGGGGTGAGCCCAATCTCTCAGGTTCACTCTGAGTAGGGGTGTGAGGAAGGGGTGAACCAGGCGAGGCTAAATCTCTTATGGGGTACAGTGTCAGTACTCCCGTCTGGGAATTTAACATGAGCGTAGTTGGGTTTGGTATGCAGTAGCTGAACTGGTTGGACCAGGTGGTCTGCTTTACACGGCCAAGCATGTCTCTTCAGCAGCACGGTTCCAGGCTCAGATAAACAGGCTGGCCAGTCCATCACAGTTCCTGATTTCCTAGGAAAGGCGAACATACGTTCATGAGGTGTTTGATTTGTTGCAGTAAACAATAATGACTGAATAGAATGTAGCGCCTCAGGCAGCACCTCCTGCCACCAGGTAACAGAGTAACCATGTGTTTTTAAAGCAAGATTAACAGTCTTCCTGACTAGCATTAGCCCTTTCGACCTGCCCATTGCCCTGCGGGTTATAGCTTATGGTACAGGTGGTGGCAATCCCCTTCCATAGCAGGGCTCGCTGCAGTTCAGCGCTCATGAATGCTGAGCCCCTATCGGTATGAATGTAATTGGGAAAGCCAAAAATGCTGAAAATTCTGTCAAGTGACTTAATGACAGACGCTGACGAGATTTCAGGGCAGGGTATCGCAAAGGGAAACCTGGAATATTCATCAATTATAGTAAGGAAATGTACATTTTTGTTGGAAGGTAACAGTCCTTTAAAGTCTAAGCTAATCCTCTCAAAAGGTTGGGTGCCTTGATGATAGTGGCCTTCAGAGCTTTGAAGTATTACGGTTTGCATTCTGTGCAAACGGCACAGCTTCTAGTCAGTTTCCTGACTTCTTCCAAAGAGTAAGGAAGGTTGTTAGCCCTTATGTAGTGGAAGAACCTTGAGACTCCTGGGTGGCACAGTCTGCTATGGATCTCTTTTAGCCCCCCCAGCTGAGCACCAGCAGCAGATCGTGACAATGCATCGGAGGGATCATTTTACCTTCCAGGTCTGTACTGGATCTCATAATTATAAGTTGAGAGTTCTGTTTGCCAGCGTGCCATCTTATCGTTCTTGATTTTACTTTTGTGTTTAGTACTGAACATGTAGGCTACAGATTTCTGATCAGTTACAAGAGTAAATTTTCTGCCAGCTAGAAAGTGTCTCCAGTAGCGAACAGCTTCAATAATAGCCTGGGCTTCTTTTTCAATGGCAGGATGTTGAAGTTCAGGTCCGTGTATCGTGCTGGAGAAGAATGCCACAAGTCTGCCCTTTTGATTAAGGGTTCCTGCCAAGGCACAATCTGAGGCATAAGTTTCCACTTTGAATGGGACATCCTCGCCAATGGACGAGAGTGCAGCTTTGGCAATATCAGCTTTAATTCTCTCACAAGCCTTCAAGGCCATTGGTGAGAGAGAAGATTTAGTGTCATACAAAGGATGTGCCTTCATGGCATAGTCCCAAACCCATTTGCAGTAGTAGGAAAAGAATCCCATACACCTTTTAAGGGTTTTTGCTGTGTTTGGGGGTGGTAACTTCTTAAGGAGGACCATTCTTTCCTGGTTGGGGTGGATTTCCCCCTTGCGGACAATGTAGCCCAGAATGGGTACCTCT
The DNA here is from genome assembly GCF_036971445.1 of Narcine bancroftii. Classification (NCBI taxonomy): domain Eukaryota; kingdom Metazoa; phylum Chordata; class Chondrichthyes; order Torpediniformes; family Narcinidae; genus Narcine; species Narcine bancroftii. The sequence continues at coordinate 91,958,101 of NC_091471.1, read as the reverse complement.
GTCATGTTGAATGCACATTTTCCCTCGTTAAATGTAAGGTTGAGTTCTTTAGCTGTTGCTAAAAATTTCTTTAAGTTGTTGTCATGCTCAGCCTGTGTTTTCCCCACAAATAGTGACATTATCCAGATAGGGAAACATACCCTGTAACTCATACATCCTAACAATCTTATCCATTTCCCTCTGAAACATGGACACACCATTAGTGACCCCGAAATGTACCCTTTTAAACTGGTATAACTCCCCCCCCACCATCAGCCTCAAAAGCCGTATAGGGCCGTTCCCTTTTCTTAATGGGGATTTGGTGATAAGCTGCTTTGAGGTCAATAGTGGAGTACACTTTGCATTGCGCTATCTGATTAATCATTTCATTGATGCGTGTCAGGGGGTAGGCATCTAGGTTCGTGTAACGGTTGATTGTCTGGCTGTAGTCAATAGCCAGTCATCACTTAGTGTGATTTTTCACGACTCCCACTTGGGCCCACCACTGACTCTTACTAGGTTCAATTACTCCTTCTTTAAGCAGTTTCTGGGTCTCCGCTTTGATAAACACATGATCTTCTTTGCTGTAAGAATGGTTCTTAGTGGCAATCGGCTGACACTCAGGGGGTAAATCACTGAATAGGGAAGGAGCTTTGATCTTTAATGCAGACAGACTGCAGTAACTAGCACAGGGGATGGTAAGTGTGGATAGTGGCCCACCGAAATTTAACACTACACAATTCATTTGAGATTGAATATCTAATCCCAGTAACACAGGGGTGCAGAGCTCTGGCATAATAAAGAGCCCCACATCAGCAAACCAATGTCCCTGCAAATTTAAAGTAACTTTACATTTGTCCTGTCCAGTTTTTATAAGTTCACTACAAGCTATCAATATCTTTCGGTTTGCTGGATATCTCCACAAATTTAAGGCTCTGGCAGTACTCGCCGAGTCTATTGGACAATCAAGAGTCTCATCGTTCACCTCCCCCTTCATAGTTGACCGTTCCAGTCCGTAACATCCCGCAAGCTTCACAGTCAACTGCTCCCTTTTTGCCTTACACACTTTAGCGAAGTGGCCGAGTTTCCCACAATAGCTGCATGTAGCAAATTGAGCCAGGCACTTCTGTCTGGGGTGCCAGCTCTTATCACAGAAGTAGCATTTTTCAGGAGTTTGCCCTTTTCTTTCCTTTGGGTTTCCAGCACTCCTGGATGTTTCCTTTACAGTTTCTAGCATTTCACTGGATTGCATGGCAGTCTTCTCAGTGTTTTGGCTAGAGTGACTGCCCGGTCGTAAGTTAAGGGCTCCGTCTCCAGCAGCCTCTATCGGATGTAATTGGAGTCAATCCCGTTGACAAATGCATCCAGCTTCAAGGAATTGTGGTGTTGTTGCACATTGACTGCCCTGACATCATATTTGTTTGCCAGCAAGTCGTGGGCCAGTGCATAGGCTGCATCACTTTCCCCGGGTTTCTGGCGTCTAGTCAGCAACTGGTGTCAAGCAAGCACCACATTCCGTGGTGCCGCATAGTAAGCAGTCAGACATTCCCGGGCTATACCCAGAGTGATAGCACCTTGCGTTACGGCGAAAGAGACCTCACCCAGCAGAGAGTTCAGGTGGCCCCACTGTATCGTCTCATCGACCACGTTATTTCGAGCCATGTAGTAGTCAAAACAAGCAATCCAGTGGTTGAAAATTTCTCTGGCCCTAGGGGCAGACTTGTCGATTATCAGCCGCTCTGGCTTGAGTGCTGCATCCATCTCTGCTAATAAAATTGAAGTGCCAGTGATGGAGTAGACAAAGATGATGTGGTCAAACAATAATCGTGGTTTTTATTAGCAGAAATTCATGGTACAATAATGAAAGACAATAGGTGCATACACAGTTATACCCAAGGGGAGTGTCCTTAACAGTAGAGATAATGCACAGTCAATGTTAGTACAACAAGGATTGCCAGAGGGGAGACAGACAGCTTGGCAGACATTCACCGCACCCATGCTGATTTTCCACTTTCAAAAAGATGCAAGAATTTTTTAAAATTAAGAAGCTGTAGACTTCCCAATTCATATTTCCATGCTAACTTCTATATATAAACTCTTGACATTTTATCCTGACAGAGAAATTTCCTGACATATTTATTGAAATCTTGAAAACATTTTGAGGTATTAAAATAGGTAATGTTTGGAAAAAGATAATTTATTGTCAGGAATATATTCATCTTAATTCAATTAACTCTTCCAACTAAAGTTGTAGGTAAATTCATCCATTAAAAAAAAATTCCTCAATATTTTTAAGTAATGGTAAACAATTCAATCTATGTAGATTTTTCAAATTGTTTCTGTACATATACTTAAGTATTTGATACCCTCTTTTGGCCATTTAAACTGTGTCCCTTTGACATTGAGCATAATTTTATTTTTATCTCAGTTTATTTTAGAACCTAAAACATTCCCATATTCTTTCAATTGAACATAATGCCTTCAATAAAGGTGTCTTAGGACAAGTCAAATATTTAAAAACATACCTGCAAATAAATTGATTTTATGTTCTTTTTGACCTATCATAAATCCCTTAATTTGCAAGTCGAAAAAAACGCCTTCATGAAGATCTTAGGCCTGAAATGTCAGTTATGTCATTTTCTCTTTGTTAATATATAAAGCACACTGTTTTACCAGCTGAGGTTCTCCGGCATTGTGTGTTTACTTTGTTACAATAATTACAATGTTCATAAGGTACTTGGACAGATATAAAAATAGGAAGGGATTAGAAAGATATAGACCAAATGCAGGCAAATGGAATGAGCCCAGAGTGCCAACTTGGTCAGCTTAAATGAGTTGGGCCTAAGGGCCTATTCCTGCTCTTGAATATACTGGATTTAAATCATTCTGACAATGGTGATCATACTTTCAGTCACCTGGCTTCTGAGATCTAGAATTCCCTCTCTACTTCTCTACCATCCCATATCAATACCAGCAACCTGCCTAATCAGTGTTGAGGCTTAATGCTTTGCTTTGACTTTAACAGTGCATTTTGGCTTTAGGCAGAGGAGATCAATGACCTGCCTTGGTGCCTTGCAGTCACAAAGTGGCTTGATGAATCTGACGTATTGATGACCTGCACAGTAGCTGCATAATAGGCTCATAATACTCCTGATAATTCTTAAACGAACTGCTGACCTCATGCTGTGATCAAAATGCCTACAAATCATCTAAAATTGTACTTTGCTCCAGGCTCATACAAAATGGTTTTCATTTGCTGAATGCATTGTTAATGAGATCACTATTTCTTAATTGTTGCAATACGTTTCAAATTAGCATTGTCATATCTATATTTGCTACAAATATCATTAACACTGCATATTTCTTTCCATCTGGAAATGTTTATCAAGGAACTTGCATTGGCTGAAGTTTCAGTGACACCTATTATTAACTTACTGGCACTCAATTCCAACTGAAGATCTTGAGTTAAGTAAAGGGTGTTCAGAGAAAAATAGCAGTGTTATTTATACCTGTGTCTTCTTTGGCTTGGCTTCGCGGACGAAGATTTATGGAGGGGGTAAAAAGTCCACGTCAGCTGCAGGCTCGTTTGTGGCTGACAAGTCCGATGCGGGACAGGCAGACACGATTGCAGTGGTTGCAGGGGAAAATTGGTGGGTTGGGGTTGGGTGTTGGGTTTTTCCTCCTTTGCCTTTTGTCAGTGAGGTAGGCTCTGCGGTCTTCTTCAAAGGAGGTTGCTGCCCGCCAAACTGTGAGGCGCCAAGATGCACGGTTTGAGGCGATATCAGCCCACTGGCGGTGGTCAATGTGGCAGGCACCAAGAGATTTCTTTAGGCAGTCCTTGTACCTTTTCTTTGGTGCACCTCTGTCACGGTGGCCAGTGGAGAGCTCGCCATATAACACGATCTTGGGAAGGCGATGGTCCTCCATTCTGGAGACGTGACCCATCCAGCGCAGCTGGATCTTCAGCAGCGTGGACTCGATGCTGTCGACCTCTGCCATCTCGAGTACTTCGACGTTAGGGATGTAAGCGCTCCAATGGATGTTGAGCATGGAGCGGAGACAACGCTGGTGGAAGCGTTCTAGGAGCCGTAGGTGGTGCCGGTAGAGGACCCATGATTCGGAGCCGAACAGGAGTGTGGGTATGACAACGGCTCTGTATACGCTTATCTTTGTGAGGTTTTTCAGTTGGTTGTTTTTCCAGACTCTTTTGTGTAGTCTTCCAAAGGTGCTATTTGCCTTGGCGAGTCTGTTGTCTATCTCATTGTCGATCCTTGCATCTGATGAAATGGTGCAGCCGAGATAGGTAAACTGGTTGACCGTTTTGAGTTTTGTGTGCCCGATGGAGATGTGGGGGGGCTGGTAATCATGGTGGGGAGCTGGCTGATGGAGGACCTCAGTTTTCTTCAGGCTGACTTCCAGGCCAAACATTTTGGCAGTTTCCGCAAAGCAGGACGTCAAGCGCTGAAGAGCTGGCTCTGAATGGGCAACTAAAGCGGCATCGTCTGCAAAGAGTAGTTCACGGACAAGTTTCTCTTGTGTCTTGGTGTGAGCTTGCAGGCGCCTCAGATTGAAGAGACTGCCATCCGTGCGGTACCGGATGTAAACAGCGTCTTCATTGTTGGGGTCTTTCATGGCTTGGTTCAGCATCATGCTGAAGAAGATTGAAAAGAGGGTTGGTGCGAGAACACAGCCTTGCTTCACGCCATTGTTAATGGAGAAGGGTTCAGAGAGCTCATTGCTGTATCTGACCCGACCTTGTTGGTTTTCGTGCAGTTGGATAATCATGTTGAGGAACTTTGGGGGACATCCGATGCGCTCTAGTATTTGCCAAAGCCCTTTCCTGCTCACGGTGTCGAAGGCTTTGGTGAGGTCAACAAAGGTGATGTAGAGTCCTTTGTTTTGTTCTCTGCATTTTTCTTGGAGCTGTCTGAGGGCAAAGACCATGTCAGTAGTTCCTCTGTTTGCGCGAAAGCCGCACTGTGATTCTGGGAGAATATTCTCGGCGACACTAGGTATTATTCTATTTAGTAGAATCCTAGCGAAGATTTTGCCTGCAATGGAGAGCAACGTGATTCCCCTGTAGTTTGAGCAGTCTGATTTCTCGCCTTTGTTTTTGTACAGGGTGATGATGGTGGCATCACGAAGATCCTGAGGCAGTTTACCTTGGTCCCAACAAAGCTTGAAAAACTCATGCAGTTTGGCATGCAGAGTTTTGCCGCCAGCCTTCCAGACTTCTGGGGGGATTCCATCCATACCTGCTGCTTTGCCACTTTTCAGTTGTTCGATTGCCTTATACGTCCCAGCTTGCTTGGCCACGGCACACGAACCATGGGTGTAAAGGGTGGGGCCAGTACTGCACGCACTGCACTCCACCTAAAAGCTCCTTTGCGCAGGCCCGAGGACAGGTCCACGTCCTCCCCCTCCACGTCCTCCCCCTCCACGTCCTCCCCCTCCACGTCTTCCCCCTCCACGTCCTCCCCCTCCACGTCCTCCCCCTCCACGTCCTCCCCCTCCACGTCCTCCCCCTCCACGTCCTCCCCCTCCACGTCCTTCCCCTCCACGCCTTCCCCCTCAAAAGATGCTCACAAACTCAAGCTAGCATGCTGGAACATCAGAACCATGCTAGACAAGGCTGACAGCCACCGACCTGAACGTCGGTCTGCCCTCATTGCACATGAACTCCTCAGACTTGACATCAACATAGCCGCTCTCAGTGAAGTCCGCCTGGCAGATGTAGGCAGCCTCCAAGAACGCGGCGCGGGCTACACACTCTACTGGTCTGGCAAGCCTTCGGATGAACGACGCCTATCTGGTGTAGGCTTCATGGTCAAGAGCTTCATTGCCTCCAAACTCGAAAACCTTCCGACAGGCCTCTCGGACCGAATCATGTCCATGCGACTCCCACTTCAAAACAAGCGTCACATCACCCTCATCAGTGTCTATGCTCCAACCCTCCAGGCGGAACCAGCAGAAAAGAACAAATTCTACACCGACCTGCGTAACCTCATCCAACGCACCCCTACAGCCGACAAGGTTGTCATCCTGGGCGACTTCAACGCTCGTGTCGGCAAAGACTCAGAAACCTGGCCAGGAATCCTGGGCAAGCATGGCGTCGGCAAGTGCAACGACAATGGGCGCCTCCTGTTGGAGCTCTGCGCAGAACAGCGGCTTGTCATTACAAACACCCTTTTTCAGCAGAGGGACAGCCTTAAGACCACCTGGATGCATCCCCGATCCAAACACTGGCACCTCCTGGACTACATCCTGGTGCGAGAAAGTGACAAACGAGATGTGCTCCACACCAGGGTCATGCCTAGCGCGGAATGCCACACTGACCACCGGCTGGTTCGCTGCAAGCTCAACCTTCACTTCAAACCAAAGCCCAGGAACAATAAAGCCCCCAGAAAGAGGTTCAATGTTGGAAACCTGCAGTCAGACGAAGCGAGAGGAAACTTCCAGGCAAACCTCAAAGCAAAGCTCGACGATGCAACCCGCCTCACGGACCCGTCCCCTGAAACCCTCTGGGATCAGTTGAAGACTACCATACTGCAATCCACTGAAGAGGTACTGGGCTTCTCCTCCAGGAAAAACAAGGACTGGTTTGACGAAAACAGCCAGGAAATCCAGGAGCTGCTGGCAAAGAAGCGAGCTGCCCACCAGGCTCACCTTACAAAGCCGTCCTGTCCAGAGAAGAAACAAGCCTTCCGTCGCGCATGCAGCCATCTTCAGCGCAAACTCCGGGAGATCCAAAATGAGTGGTGGACTAGCCTCGCCAAACGAACCCAGCTCAGCGCGGACATTGGCGACTTCAGGGGTTTCTACGAGGCTCTAAAGGCTGTGTACGGCCCCTCACCCCAAGTCCAAAGCCCGCTGCGCAGCTCAGACAGCAAAGTCCTCCTCAGCGACAAGATCTCCATCCTCAACCGATGGTCAGAACACTTCCAATCTCTTTTCAGTGCCAACCGCTCAGTCCAAGATTCCGCCCTGCTCCAGCTCCCTCAACAGCCCCTAAGGCTAGAGCTGGATGAGGTTCCCACCCTGGATGAGACATATAAGGCAATCGAACAACTTATACCTGTGTACACCCAATGAAAATGCAGTTTATTTTTATAGGGAAGAACACTCACACTTTGATCTTTCAGAGCATATTTGCATATGCTAAGAGCACTTCACAGAAGAAATCATTAATTAACTGAATGAAATCCACTGTATTAAATCCACTATATATTAAACAACTTTCTGAATATAAATCATTGATTTAAAGGTATCAATGATGAAGATTGTTTTAACTATTTTGCCACTGATTCTTTATAAGACAGATAAATCTGCCAAATGTAGGCAGCTCTAGAGTTGAATTATTCGCTTTATACCCATTCCATCTTATTTTCCACTGAAATTCTGGTATGTACATTTGACACCTCCTGTTTCACTCCATACAATAAAGTAATCATGAGGCTTCCATACTACACCCAGATATTTCCAAATATTTGAAATTATGCTTCCTCTTTCTAATCCGATTAATTTGTCCTCAATGGAACTAAATTATTTAGTTTCTCTTAATGCTTTGAACTTAAAATTATCTTCAAATTCGATTAACCCCTCTTTCCCCTCTCTCTGTCTGTCTGCCTCTATTTCTTTTTTCCTACCTTTCCGTTCTTTCATATATGCATCACCATATCTTTGTTCTCTGGTTGATACCAGACAGGTTTTTCATATAGCTTGCATGAAAGCATATGGATATAGAATAAGAATCAGAATTTATTGTCATGAACATGTCCAAAAATGTGTTGTTTTATAGCAGCACTCAGTGCAAACATTTATATAAACCACCTTACAAGATAAATAAAAAATAGTGCAAAAATAAGTCAAACTAAGGCAGCGTCTGTGGTTCATTTTTCATTTAGGAATCTGCTGGCAGCGGAGAAGAAGCTGTCCTTATGCGATCTGTTCTGGGACCCCTGCTCTTTGTGATTTTTATAAATGACCTAAATGAAGAGGCAGAAGGATGAGCCAGTAAGTTTGTGGATGACATGAAGATTGGAGGTGTTGTAGATGGAGGTGAAAGTTGTCGAAGGTTACAAGAGTTAGGCATAAAAATGGCAGATGGATTTTAATCTGGATAAGTGTGAGGTGATGCATTTTGGAAAACTAACCATAAGGCTGAGTACAGGATTAATGGTTGGCTACTTTAGAGTGTGTATGTACAGAAGGACCTTGGGGTCCAAATTCTCACATCCCTCAAGGTTGCTGCACAGGTTGATAGGATAGTTAAGAAGGCTTATGAGATGCTGGGATTCATTAATTGGGGGATTGAGTTCAGGGGTAGAGAGGTCATGCTGCAACTCTACAAATGTCTGGTAAGAACATACTTAGACTACACGTGTTCAGTTCTAGTCACCTCACTAAAGGAAAGCTGTGGAAGCTATGGAGAAAGTGCAGAGGAAATTTACCAGGATGTTACCTGAATTCGGAAACAAGTCTTATGAGGCAAGGTTAGTAGAGCAGGGACTTTTCACTTTGGAGCATAGAAAGTTTAAAGGAGAATTGATAGAGGTCTAAAAGATTATGAGAATTTATCCACCCTTATTTGTTTTAAGACAACAAGCACCTCCTCTTTTTTAATCTGTATAGATTCCATGACCTCACTGAATGTTTTCTTTCCTTCTCTTGACTCTGTGGTAGTTCTCTGAGTGAATACTAATGCAAAAAAAATATTTTCCCCCCATCTCATTTGGCTCCATACAAAGCCAACTGATCTGATCTTGGATGGGACCAATTTTGTCTCTTGCTATCTTTTTTGCTCTTAATATATCTGTAGAGATCCTTAGAATTTTTCTAGATATTATCTGCCAAGGCAACCTCGCATTATTTTAGCCTCCTGATTTCTTTCTTGAGGTTTTTCTTGCATTTTTAAAATACTCCTCAAGTACCTCATTTCTGTTGCCTATACCTGCTGTACACCTCTCTCTTCTTCCAAACTAGATCCCCAATATCTCTCAAAAACCAAGGTTCCTTGTACCTCCTAACTTTGCCTTTAATCCTGTCAGGAACATACAAATGCTCAAAATTTCACCTTTGCAGGTTTTCCTTGCATGAAAACAACTTATCCCAATCCACACATTCTAGATCCTTTCTCATTTCCTCAAAATTAGCCTTTCTCTAATTTAGAATCTCAACCTGAGGCCCAGACCTGTCCTTCTCCATAATTAACTTGAAACTAATGGCATTATGATCACTGGACCCAAAATGTTCTCTTACACATATTTTTATCACCTGTCCTGTCTCATTCCCTAATAGGAGATCCAGTATTGCACTCTCTCTAGTTGGCACCTTCATTTATGATTTAGAAAACTTTTCTGAACACTTTTGATAAAGTCCAAGCCATCCAGCCCTTTTATAATGTGGAAAGTTAAAATCTATTATCATAACTTTATGTATCCTTCAGCTGCCTGATATCTCTCTACAGATTTTCACCTCTAATTCTCACTGACTATTGGACCATCAATAATACAACCCTATGAGTGTTGTCATACCTTTCTGCCAGAGCACAGCAGTGATATTTTCCCTGACAAGCAATGCTATTCCTTCCCCTTTCATGCCCTCCATTCTATCTGGTCTAAAGCAACAGAAGCCCAAAACATTGAGCTGCCAGTCCTGCCTCTCTTGCAACCAAGTTTCACTCATGGCTTTAATGTCATAATTCCATGTACAAGCCCTAGTACATTGCCAAGGACTACCCAGTCTTTTTTTCAGTTCTAATACTAGGTTATGAGAGCAAACCAATTATACAAAAGCAAATGACAGAAGAAACAAATGCTGGAAAGAGTTTAAGGTCAGGCAGCAGTTGTGGATGTAAGGGACAATCTTAAAAGGCAAGATTGTATTTTATCTGGGCAATGCCTTGGATTGGTTCCATTCTGCAATTCTCATGATTATGCTGTTGTGTTCATATTGTACCAACCTTCCCATTAGATGGAGTGGTCAGATGATAGATTCTGAAGCTTCACCTCCCTGTATCCTGATTATCTTTGAATAGATTGTTTTGGTCAAAACCTTTATTCAACTCTTTCTAAATCTGATAAGCAAACACATTTAATAGAGTGAAATAATAAAAAATAAACATAATTAGATATTTAAAATATAATAAAATAGTAAAGCTAGTTACAGAACTCATTTACCCAGTCTAAATTACTTACAAATATTTATATTAATTAAATTTTCAAAAAAGCTTTGCATGACTTATATTTTCTATTCAGATCGAAGACTGAATGGTTGGCATAAAGCTGTGGATTAGATCCAATGAGTGCTCAGTCCTTCAGCTCAAGACAATCTCTGGCCTCAGTGGTGAGCTGAGAACTTAAGTAAGAGACCAGATGTACTGGCTACTCACCTCCAATGTGGTTCCTAATTCTGTGCCTCAATGTGTAGGAGTTGATATTACTTCTGCCTGGTGTCAGGCAGAGGTCACAAATTTGCTGTTGGTTTTCTTCCCTATGTTTTGAAAGACTGCTTATTGAATCTGCTAGGTTAATTGGTAACTGTACATTACCTCTGGTGTAAACAGGTGGCAGGGAACAAAGGAAGGGGTTTCATGGGCATGTGAGAGAGAATAGATTGTAGTGAAGTATGAAAGGGACTAACGGGTTGCTCTGAGAACTGCATCCAGTTAATGGGCTGAAAAGCCTCACTCTATTTCATGAGAAAACAAATCCAATGTAAAATTTGAGATGAAAAGATTTTGAAAAGCGGAGATGGAGATTGCAACAAAGGAATAAAAGCCAAAGTCTTGATGGACTGAATGTACTGGAGAGTAAATGACAAAATGGTGAACAATTAGTTATGTCTATATGTTTGCACATATATTTGGGATGTCTATTGAATAGGCCATTGTGGCATGTATTTTAATCCTTTTAAGGAATGTGAAAAGTATTATTGGGATTAAACCTTTCTATCAGTCTGTCTATTCATCTGTCTATTTCTGCTGTAAGTAAAAAAAAATGTGGGTTTATTTGTATTATAACCTTATGAAGCCTTTTTTAATCTGACAGGAAATAAAATATCAGAAGAATCACCTAATTTAAAAGTTGATGGAAACAAAATAGAATAATGGATTCAGAAGTCAACATTAAATCTTATGTTCAGATAGGTTAGTCATAAATTTCTTTCAGTTTTGAAATTTAATCTGGCCAACATCTTTTTTAAATGGAAATATCTACTTTAATCAGAAACTGACAAAGCAAAAATTAAAGAAATTATCTTCACAGATTCTCAAACTTGTTTAGTTCTTCGCAATTTATTTTCTTTAAAGCTGATTTTCTCTGATTTTTTTGATGTATTTGGCTTCAGTTACTTTTAATAAAAAAGAATTGCATACAAAGTTAGTCATGCGTGGTTTTCCAAAGTCAGCTTTCTCTTGAGAAACACACTATATTTAAAAATGGTGGCTGATCTAATTAAAACCAGAGCAGAATTTAAAATCACAGAATATTTTCTTGTGTTTTGACAGCAAATGTGATGACTATCTCAATATTATTATGCATATACACTTAAGATGCAATCAGGGATGCTTGTCACATTTTATAACAGCAATAAAGTCTCTTGGTGTGCAAATACTTTTCCTTAACCACATCAATAATACTTACCAATGTTCTGGAAATTGTTTGCTGTTGGGAAAGACACATTGGTGAAGTATGTGGGCAACTGCATGCTTTATTCCATTGCAGACAAGATTTGTGGTCTAATAGAGGGGGTGGATTAAGGTCTTTCCTGTTTTTGCTCCACCATTATGAAAGCAACAGAAGAGCTCAAGTCTTCTTCTTTGGCTTGGCTTCGTGGACGAAGATTTATGGAGGGGTAATGTCCACGTCTGCTGCAGGCTCGTTGGTGACCTGACAAGTCCAATGCAGGACAGGTAGGCACGGTTGCAGCGGTTGCAAGGGAAAATTGGTGGGTTGGGGTTGGGTGTTGGGTTTTTCCTCCTTTGTCTTTTGTCAGTGAGGTGGGCTCTGCGGTCTTCTTCAAAGGAGGTTGCTGCCCGCCGAACTGTGAGGCGCCAAGATGCACGGTTGGAGGCGAGATCAGCCCACTGGCGGTGGTCAATGTGTCAGGCACCAAGAAATTTCTTTAAGCAGTCCTTGTACCTCTTCTTTGGTGCACCTCTGTCTCGGTGGCCAGTGGAGAGCTCGCCATATAACACGATCTTGGGAAGGCGATGGTCCTCCATTCTGGAGACATGACCCACCCAGCGGAGTTGGGTCTTCAGCAGTGTGGATTCGATGCTTGTGGACTCTGCCAGCTCGAATACTTCGATGTTGGTGATGAAGTCACTCCAATTAATGTTGAGGATGGAGCTGATGGAAGCTCTGGTAGGTGATGCCGGTAGATGACCCATGATTCGGAGCTGAAATGGAGCGTGGGTATGACAACGGCTCTGTATACGCTGATCTTTGTGTGTTTCTTCAGGTGGTTGTTTTTCCAGACTCTTTTGTGTAGTCTTCCAAAGGCGCTATTTGACTTGGTGAGTCTGTTATCTATCTCGCTGTCGATCCTTGCATCAGATGAAATGGTGCAGCCGAGGTAGGTAAACTGGTTGACCATTTTGAGTTCTGTGTGCCCGATGGAGATGTGGGGGGGCTGGTAGTCATGGTGGAGAGCTGGCTGATGGAGGACCTCAGTTTTCTTCAGGCTGACTTCCAGGCCAAACATTTTGGCAATTTGATATGCAGAGCTTTGCCGCCAGCCTTCCAGACCTCTGGGGGGATTCCATCCATACCTGCCGCTTTGCCACTTTTCAGTTGTTCAATTGCCTTATATGTCTCTTCCTGGGTAAGGACCTCATCCAGCTCTAGACTCAAGGGCTATTGAGGGAGCTAGAGCAGGGCGGATTCTTGGACTGAGCGGTTGGCACTGAAAAGAGATTGGAAGTGTTCTGACCATTGATTGAGCATGGAGATCTTGTCGCTGAGGAGGACTTCGCCGTCTGAGCTGTGCAGAGGGCTTTGGACTTGGGGTGAGGGGTTATACACAGCCTTTAGTGTCTCATAGAAACCCCTGAAGTCGCCAATGTCGGCGCTAAGCTGGGTTTGTTTGGCGCGGGTAGTCCACCACTCATTTTGGATCCCTCGGAGGTTGCGCTGAAGATGGCTGCATGCGAGATGGAAAGCTCGTTTTTTATCTGGCCAGGAAGGCTTTGCAAGGTGAGCCTGGTGGGCAGATCGCTTCTTTGCCAACAGCTCCTGGATTTCCTGGTTGTTTTCGTCAAACCAGTCCTTGTTTTTCCTGGAGGAGAAGCCCAGTACCTCTTCAGTGGATTGCAGTATGGCTGTTTTCAGCTGATCCCAGAGGGTTTCAGGAGACGTGTCCGTGAGGCAGTTTGCATCCTTGAGCTTTGCTTGGAGGTTTGCCTGGAAGTTTCCTCTCACTTCGTCTGACTGCAAGTTTCCAACATTGAACCACTGTTCTTGAACTTTGGCTTGAAGTGAAGGTTGAGCTTGCAGCGAATAAGCCGGTGGTCAGTGTGGCATTCCGCGCTGGGCATGACCCTGGTGTGGAGAACATTTCGTTTGTCTCTTCCTCGCACCAGAACGTAATCCAGGAGGTGCCAATGTTTGGATCGGGGATGCATCCAGGTATTCTTCAGGCTGTCTCTCTGCTGGAAAATGGTGTTAGTAATGACAAGCCTCTGTTCTGCGCAGAGCTCCAACAGGAGGCGCCCATTGTCATTGCACTTGCCGACACCATCCTTGCCGAGGATTCCTGGCCAGGTTTCTGAGTCTTTGCCAACGCAAGCATTGAAGTCGCCAAAGATGACAACCTTGTCAGCTGTAGGGGTGCATTGGATAAGGTTGTGCAGATCAGTGTAGAACTTGTCCTTTTCACCTGGTTCCGGCTGAAGGGTTGGAGCATAGACACTGATGAGAGTGATGCATTGCTTGTTTTAAAGGGGGAGTTGCATGGTCATGATCCGGTCAGAGTGGCCTGTCAGGAGGTTTTCGAGTTTGGAGGCATTGGAGTTCTTGACCATGAACCCAACACCAGATAGGCGTCGTTCAGCCTGAGGCTTGCCAAACCAGTAGAGTGTGTGGCCGCACCATGTTCTTGGAGGCTGCCTACATCTGCAAGGCAGACTTCGCTAAGAGCGGCTATGTCGATGTCGAGTCTGTGGAGTTCATGTGCAATGAGGGTGGACCGATGTTCAGGTCGGTGGCTGTCAGCCTTGCCTATTATGGTTCTGATGTTCCAGCATGCTAGCTTGAGTTTGTGTGCATCTTTTGAGGGGGAGGACGTGGACATGGACATGTCCTCGGGGCTGCGCAAAGGAGCTTTTAGGTGGAGTGCAATGTGCGCAGTGCTGGCCCCATCCTTTACACCCATGGTTCGTGTGCCGTGGCCAAGCAAGCTGGGACGTGGCAGCGAGGTCCTTGGGTCTTAGATTTTATATCGGAGTGTCCTTTTCTTATGCAGGTTGCTTAACCAGGCTGAAGAGGCCTGCCTCCCCTTTTAGGTCGAACCTTATCTACAATCGCTGTCCACAGTTATGGAGTGGTGCACCCTGGAATTGGCCTGCGTGCGTTTACTCCTGCTGCGGCCAAGTGCTGGCGGTGCGGGCAAGCTTTTTTCTGCCCCTCCTGCTGGGCCCTGGAGCCCCTGGACAGGCGGCTCGATTACTTCCATCCCTGGCTGTACCACACAGGGCCGAGTGGGCAGGAACACACAGGACCACAACCTTTTCCACGCCTTGCAAAACACCCCGGAGGTTCCCCAGGCAAGGCCGCTCTGGTGGGGCGCAGACTTGGGGGTCGCCCCTTGCCCAGCCTGTCTGTGTTTGGTGGGGGCCCGCTAACCAGCTGGGGCTCCGGGTGCAGGGTGCAAGAGCCGCAGGCCGGCCCGCGGGTGCCGAACTGCCCCCACGAGTTCCTGGTTGAGAGGCCTGTCCCTTACCTGAGAGCTGGAGGTTGCTGCTTCTGCTTGGCTGCCATTACTCACGCGCCGGCTGCACTCCGCTGCAAAAGCTCTGTTTTATTACATGACAATAAATAGCATCTGGTCTGATCTATGACGAGCCCAATTCCCTGCAAAATCAGCGCAAACAGTAGGTCACAGGTGAGACTGCAGCAATAGAAATTCACCAAGGCAATGGCATTTAAAAACAATAATAATTTTTATTATTAACTATTACTAACATAACACTTCTTACTTAATTCTATCTTAACCTAACTATGCGCAAGTGTGTGTGTGTGTGTGTGTGTGTGTGTGTGTGTGTGTGTGTGTGTGTGTGTGTGTGTGTGTGTGTGTGTGTGTGTGTGTGTGTATGTGTGTGTGTGTGTGTGTGTGTGTCTGTTAGACCCAAAACATTACAGTCAATGCCAAAATCTAGAGTCATTTCAAAGTTCGGTCTTTTAAATCCAGTGTTGAAGCGTAGGCCTTTCAAATTTGATGCCCAGAATTAACGTTGAACTGACGGGAAAACTGGAGTTATGGCTGCATTGCCTTTAAAATGTTCATCGACACGAGCTGTGGTCACAACACTACCGGTCCTTTTGTAGGCAAGATTCTAACTGGACAGCTTCCATGAAGCCTCGAGGACCCTGGCACCAGTCTCTACAATTAACTTCTCTGCTAGTCACACTTAAAATGAAGTAGTCCCTCTAAGTGACCTCCACTGTTAGTCACAATCAAAATAAACAATTTTGCTTCCGAAAAAGACCCTCCTGGCTCAGGTCAATCCACCGAAAAAGCCCAGTAATTCACAGAGCATGCTTAGCTCTGAATTCCACAAAAACGGCTGACCACAAGAGCTGCTTCGAAAAGCTGAGTTCACTTTGGCAGTCAGAATGGTTCTCTCTTGCAAAATCACAATGTCTTGGCAAATGTATTGAATCTGGAACCGACTGTGACAGCTTTCCCTCAGTGCTTCCAATGTATCAAATTGATGCTGAGCTGTGACTTGTGTTGTGATGGTGCTTGTGTGAAATGTTAAATGTTAACTGTAACTGTTCATTCCCTCCTGATTCTACTATCCCTTACAGTGATAATCCCATTTTACTAAAACGGGAGCTTGTAATACTTTGAAACCATTGATTCTGTGTACTTCCCATGTCAAAGAGAATACAACACAACAATAGCTCTCTCACTGAAGGATATTGGATTTCTGACTTCAGTTGATGACTGGTGCAATATTAAAGATGCCTTCTTGGAGGTGTAATCACATGAAATGACATCATTTCTGGTTCTGTTTGAAGTCTCATCTCTTCCAAAAGTATGAGTTGATGGTTCCAATTTTTCTGCTCAAGTCACAAGCAAATGGTTTTGTTTGTACACAGATCATTGAAACAAAACCAGCTTGTTTGAATAGATGAAATCTCTCAGCAAATGCCATTGTCTTTAGTTTGAATGAAGAATCACTTTTGACTTTTATTGTTGTTTATACAACTTTAATATAACAATGAATTTACAGATGTTTCATCTCTCAAAATGGTTTCTTAACATAGATTCTGCTATTTACAAGATTTCAAAATTGTCCTCTATGCGACTTAATGCCTGTCCATAAAGTCTCTTTGCTAAAAAAAATATAATTTTATAACTAAAGATTAATATACCACAATTCCATCACAGAGAATAACAGAGGAGGGAGGCTGGACAATGGGATTTTCATGCCTATTTTCAGTTTATACTAGGGGGGATGGGGATGAGAGGTCTGGCACCTGGACAATCAAACAGAACAATAGGAGCAGATTTGCCTTGAGCTTCTGTCTGAAAAGGAGGGAAGAAAATTCTGGTTTGCAATTAGATGGCTGTTAGTAAAATGAGATAATAATTGGTCATGGCTGGGTTTTGAGATTGCAAACATGGATCAAATTAATTGAGGACCTACTGGCAGCAAGCAGTACATAGATAAGTTAAAGGGGAGTACAGTATTCAGTCACTAAGTCTGAAAATGTGCTTTCTATGTAGGATCCTTTAGGTTGTGCTCATAAATGCTGCCTGGTTGTGCAGACTGGGGCTTTTTTCTCTGGAGCGTAGAAGATTGAGAGGGGACTTGATAGAGGTGTTTAAGATTTTAAAAGGGACAGACAGAGTAAATGTGGATAGGCTTTTTCAATTAAGAAAGGGGGAGATTCAAACTAGAGGACATGGTTTAAGACATGGGGGAAAATTATAAGGGGAACATGAGGAGAAATTTCTTTACGCAGAGGGTGGTGGGGATGTGGAATGAGCTTCCGGCAGACGTGGTCGAGGCGGAATCATTGGTTACATTTAAGGAAAGACTGGATCATTACATGGATAGGAGGGGACTAGAGGGGTATGGACCGGGTGCTGGTCAGTGGGACTAGGAGGGTGGGGATTTGCTATGGCATGGACTAGTAGGGGCGAACTGGCCTGTTCTGTGCTGTAAGTGGTTATATGGTTATATGGTTATATGGATGTTTTAGATAACTTTTTTTTTTAATTTACAATGCTAGCAACTAAACTTTATAATGCTGCTTATAACTTTGGAATTTTTATGCTAATGTTCCATTTTACATCACGCATTCCAGAAAGTTTTTGAAAATGTACCTGTCCATTTTATTTGTAATGAAAGGTTAAAAAAAACATGAAAAATCTGCAGCCTTTGACTACAGCTGTTACTTTGACAGCATATCATTATTCAGTCTTTTATTAACTTTTGAAGACCTCCGAATGTTCCAGCAAACAGGGCCAAGGAAACCTTAGATCTGGGAATCTTTCAAAATATAAAGATCATTGTGTTTATTAAAAAAAATTAAAACTCTAAATAAAGCAAACAGCTGCAGGTGTTGTAAACCTGAATTAAAAACAATTTGCTTGAAATGCTCAGTAAGTCATGCAGCAAACGTGGAGAGATACAGGTCAATGATCTTTCATCAGAGCTCAAGTGAGATAATGGCACATTTTGAGCGGCAGAGCAGAAGAAAGGATAAAGAGCACATAGCCTTTGATATGAGGGACAGATCAACAAAATGTTGTGGTGCCAGCTGAGAGAGGTGCAGAAGGCATATTCATCACAGCAGATTGTCCACAGGACGTGCAAATAGAAGGAGATGAACCAGGACAGAAAAGTGCAATACTGCAACTGTACAATTGCTGAACATAAAGCACAGAACAGCACATCAGAGTATAGGACCTTCAGCCATCGGTACTGTATGTAAACATATTCCAATATCAATCTAACCGAGTAGTTCTCAACCTTTTTCTTTCCACTCACATGCCAGGTTAAGTAATCCCTATGCTGTCGGTGGTCTGTGATTAGTAAGGGATTGCTTAGGGCGGTACGTGAGTGGGAGGGGAAGTTTGAGAATCACTGCTTTAGTCCCAATTGTTACTGAAATATTTTGCTTGAGAAAAACTGTCACTGGCCCATTTTCTTTGGAGTTATGAAACCATGAACGAGTCAATTAGCTATGATTAAAACACTGGTTTTCAAACCTTTTCTTTCCACCCACATGCCACCTTAAGCAATCCCTTACTAATCAGAGAGCATCTATGGCATAGGGAATAGTTAAAGTGGAAGAAAAAGGTTGGGAACCACTAATCTAAACCTTTTCAATTTCATACCCATAACTCTATTTTTCTCAAATCCATATGCCCATCCAAGAGTCTTTTAAATGTACCTATTGTACCAGCCTCCATCACCACCCCGATAATGCATTGAGACACCCCCACTTTTTGTGTACAAAAAATCTCCTTCTGACACCTCCCCTAAACTTTCCTTTCCTCACCTTAAAAAGAAGTCCTCTGATAATGGCCATTAATGCCCTGGAATAAAGATCCTGGCTGTCTGCATTATCTGTGCCCCTAATAATCCAATATACCTCAATTAAATATGAAATAAAAGAAAATGCTGAAAATATCAGTCAACCCAGGCAGCATTAATGAGGAGAAAAAAAAGCATGACGGGAGGGGGGGGGGGGCTAATTATCTTTTTTCAGAAATGGCTCACTTTACTACCAGAGTTCGTCTATCTGAATTTAATATTAACTCTGGGGGTTGTTAGGTGCCTGGTTGGAAGATGAAATATGGTCTGTCATGCTTACTGTATCTGTGAACTTCTCTCAACCCTGAGAGAGAGAGAGAGAGGGAGAGAAAGAGAGAGAGAGAGATCTGACTGTGAGAGAGGTTCAGGATAGGGACATGAAAGCTCATGGCTTCTCTTGTGAAAGAATGGAGGTGTTCTGCAAAGGCAGGGCTCAAACTGCATTGTGGGAGTCCACCAACAATGCACAGCTGGAAAGAAGTACAAGTGAATCACTGCCTCCTAGAAAAGGTCTGTCTAGGTGATGGGAAGGGTTGCGGAATAAGGGCTGATGCTGCATCTTGTGGTACGTGAAAGTCTGCAGACACTTTGAATGAAATAAAAACACAGAAATGCTGGAGGAAAACTCAGCAGGTCTCGCTATGTCCATAGGAAGTAAAGTGGATAGGTGGGGAGGCTAATGGAAACTGGAGGTTGACATTGTCATCTAGATTAAGGATGCCAGATGGAATATGAGGTATTGATCTTTCAATTTGCGGGTGGTCTGGCAGGACATGAGACCATGGACAGGCATGTTGGGAATGCAATGGAGCAGGAAATTCAAATGGGTGGCCAGTGGGAGATCCTGCAGACAATGTTTTGGTTCTGAGCCCTTCTTCAAGGTATCACCAAAAAGCAGGCAGGTGCCTGAATTAAAAGGCTGTGGAGAAGTAAAGAAATGCAGAGAGAGGAGAACAGACCAACAGACAAAATGTGTTAATTATATGTGGATAGGAGGACAGGAAAGAGGAAAGGATTGATTGGGGGAAGGGGATTGGATCTGTGAAAGTAGAGCTGGCAGAAAGGAGAAAGAGGGGGAAGGAGAAAGTGAGAGAGAAAGAGATAGAGCTGGGGGGGGAGACAAATGGATAGGTGGGGAGGCTAATGGAAACTGGAGGTTGACATTGTCATCTAGATTAAGGATGCCAGATGGAATATGAGGTATTGATCTTTCAATTTGCGGGTGGTCTGGCAGGACATGAGACCATGGACAGGCATGTTGGGAATGCAATGGAGCAGGAAATTCAAATGTGTGGCCAGTGGGAGATCCTGCAGACAGAGCCAAGGTGCTCAATGAAGCAACCTCCCATGTACATCCAGTCTCTCCTATGAAGAGGAAACCACATCAGGGGCATTGGATGCTTTAGATGACCCCAGCAGATTCAAAAGTGAAGTGTGGCTTCAATTGGAAGGACTGTTTGGGGCCCTGAATGTTGGTGAGAGAGGAGATGTGGGGACAATGCAACACCTCCTACATTCACAGAGGTAGGTGTCAAAAGGGCAATTGGTGGGAAGGGAGGAGTGGATGAGGGAGTCATGGAGTGAGTTGTCCCAGTGGAAGGTGGAGATAGGAGGAGAGGGGAAGATTTGTCTAGTGATTTGTCTTATGGTTGTATGAAAAGTTACTTTGAGAATGGGAGTGGTTATCAGTGGCAATGGATGGTAGAAAATAAAGATGGAGAGTATATGGTTCCTTTGAGAAAGAGGAGCTGCGGACAAGGTGACTCTAACAGTGATGTCATGTACTAGAAGTTATGGGGATTATCTCTTGAATTTCAAAGCTGGGGAGTTGAAAGATAGAGGACCATGGAAAAAGTAAACCAAAAAATAGGAGAACCCTATCTTTTCTCTGGTTGGGAGAAAAGGGTGAGAGCAGATTGCGGGATGGTTGAGAGCCCTCTCAGCTATGACCGAAGGAAGTATTGGAAGGAAGCCAAAGATAAAGATAAAGGGAGATTTCTTGGAAACACTGGTGCAGAAAGAATCTTAATTAAAAGAGATATAACAGTTGGAGAAACTGGGAGAATTAAATTAAGTGCTTACAGGAAGCAAGGTTGGATGATCTGTGGTTATTATATTGTAGAAGTGTTTAGGCTTGTAATGGATATTGATCATTAAGCTATTCTCTGAGATGGAGGTAAAGAAGTTGAGAAAGGGAAGGATAGATTAAGTGATAGATCAATTGAAAGTAACCTAAGGTAGGAATTGACATTAAAGGTGAAACTTCCAAAAAGCACAAATGTGGTCAGAACCCCCAGTACGATTGTCATTGCTCGAGGCCCTGTGGGAGCCTTACTTACAATCAGCACCCTGACAAATCCAGATCCCAATACCTTGTTCCCATAAGTGAGTCTCTAGCAGCCCGCAGTCTGGTTTGAGATCTTCACTCACAGACCCCTGAGTTTGTTCCTCGCTGCAGTCTCCTGTCCTGCAACATCATCTCTCAGCCTTCTCTTTCTCAGCAGGTGCTGTTCTACTGCTGTGATGACCTGCACACTTCTGCTTTCTCCCCTGGAGCTCACAACCTTGTGGTTTAGTCTGCCAAGCACTGCCATCGCCAACTTGGGTACAGACCTCTGTGGATTCTTCGACATAACAAAAACTCAATTCGTCCTGTTCTCTAGGCATTTTAAACCTGTCAGGTATGATAACTGTGAAGTAGGACCCCATGGAAGAGGATGGGAAGGCAATTCTCCATTCCTCCTGGGTCTGCACCACTCCCAGCACCACCATATTACCATAGAGAGAATTAGTTTGGGTTCTAATTGATGAGGAGTCCTCAGGCGATCAAGATATTGATAAAGGTGCAATATTTGACATTCCCAAATTAAATTCTGCTGGAAATAACTGTTCAGTCACTACATCTGTCCACATTCACGTGGACACATTGAAATATAGTTTATTGATGGGTATATGACTATGGCTTCTTTGAAGTTTTCTCTTTAAAATATCTTTAAGACTGACCTGAAAGTGGTTTTTCTAGCTGCAAAGCAAAATAGTAGCATACATAAAGATACAGTGCCCTCTAGAATATTTGGGACGAAGACACTTTTATGCTCCTGTGCTCCACAGTTTTAAATTTGTAATCAAACAATTCACATGTAATTAAAGTGCACATTTCAGATTTTATTCAAGGTTATTTGTATACATTTTGGTTTGATCATGTAGAAATTGCAACACTTTTTATTTATGTATCCCCCCCCCCCCCCCCATTTCAGGACACCAAAATATTTAGGACATTTGGCTTCACAGGAGTTTGTGAATACTCCAGTATGTTTAATTACTTCACTGGTGCAGGTACAAGAGAACTAGGGTTCCTTCTAAGGTTTTGAACAACTTTGCGTTCAGTAGTTCCATTTTGCAACACGAGGACAAGAGTTGAGTGAATGAAAGTCAAAGAAGCCATTATTAGGCTGAAAATCAAGAATAAAACAGTAAGAGACATCGGCTGAACCTCAAGGTTATCGAAATAAACTGTTTGCAACATCATTAAGAAGAAAGCATACTGGTGATGACAGAAGAATTCTTATTATAATGAAGAAAAATTGCCAAAAGGATGTCCAACAGATTAGAAACATTTCTTCAAGGGCCAGGTGTGGATGTGTCAATCACTACTGTCCACAGAGACTTCATGAACAGAAATACAGAGGCTACGCTGCAAGATGCAAACCATGGCAAAAAATGGATTTTGGGCAGTTCCTTTACAACCCAACATTTTGCTCTTGCCATCACTCTGATGCAGGTTAATCTTGTTCTCATCTGTACATGAGGCCTTTTCCCAGTATTCTCTGCAGGTTCTTTTAAACACTTAGCAAACTGTATTCTGGCCATCCTGTTTCTGCGGTTAACTAGTGGTCTGCATCTTGCGGTGTAGCCTCCTTCTGAAATTCTGATAAGGAATAAACTTTTCCCAGAGTGAATGGATCATATTGTATCAGCCTTTAATAGAATTTCTCCAGCCAATCATTACATAAAGTATCTTCCCTTCCTTTCTCATGCCCTTTCCAATCGCAGTACTGTCACTCTATCTCTATGTTGTCTATAGAGATAGATAGAGATAGAGATAGATAGACAACAGACTCGCTAAGGCAAATAGCACCTTTGGAAGACTACACAAAAGAGTCTGGAAAAACAACCACCTGAAGAAACACACTAAGATCAGTGTGTACAGAGCTGTTGTCATACCCACGCTCAAGTTCAGCTCTGAATCATGGGTCCTCTACCGGCATCACCTACCAGAGCTTCCATCAGAGCTGTCTCAGCTCCATCCTCAACATTATTTGGAGTGACTTCATCACCAACATCGAAGTACTCGAGCTGGCAGAGTCCACAAGCATCGAATCCATGCTGCTGAAGACCCAACTGCGCTGGGTGGGTCACGTCTCCAGAATGGAGGACCATCGCCTTCCCAAGATTGTGTTATAAGGCGAGCTCTCCACTGGCCACCGAGACAGAGGCGCACCAAAGAAGAGGTACAAGGACTGCCTAAAGAAATCTCTTGGTGCCTGCCACATTGACCACCGCCAATGGGCTGATATCGCCTCAAACCGTGCATCTTGGCGCCTCACAGTTCGGCGGGCAGCAACCTCCTTTGACGAAGACCGCAGAGCCCACCTCACTGACAAAAGACAAAGGAGGAAAAACCCAACACCCAACCCCAACCAATCAATTTTCCCTTGCAACCGCTCCAACCGTGTCTGCCTGTCCCGTATCGGACATCAGCCACAAACGAGCCTGCAGCTGACGTGGACATTACCCCTCCATTAATCTTCATCCACAAAGCCAAGCCAAAGAAAGACTGTTACTCTGCCCATCCATTTCTTCAAATACACCCTGATCAACCCAAGCCAAAGTTCTGATCTTCCAGCCACCTAATCAGCGATCCACTGATCACTCAATTCTCCAAGCTCATTGATTCTCTGAGTGACGAGAATACTACCAACCTGCCAACTCTCTTCAGCTCTCCAACACCCAAGACCCCTACTACTCACTTTAAAAAAAAATGTGCTCTCCTCTATAGCAAAGATAATGTGTGTTTTGTTGTGATCTTTTCCCATTAATTAATTAATGTGACACTCAATAGTTTGAGTGCAGGAAGTTCATTTCAAATACTAAAGCAGTGGTTCTCAGCCTTCACTTCCCATTCACATACCACCTTAAGTAATCCTTGTGCCACAGGTGCTCTGTAATTAGTAAGGGATTATTTAAGGTGGTATGCCAGTGGGAAGAGAAGGCTGAGAACCACTGCTCTGGACCCAATTACTACTGAAATATTTTGCTTGAGAAAAATGCCATTGGCCCATTTTCTTTGGAGGTATTATACCTTGGATATAGCAAGTCAATTAGGTATGAACTTTTTCTTTCCACTCACATACCACTTTAAGTACTAATCACAGAGCACCTATGGCATAGGTATTACTAAAGTGGTACGTGACTGGAAAGAAAAAATTTGAAAACCATTGTAAAGAAACCATCAATTTTTGTGTTAAGTGTGGAATGTATTAAACCCATTCTTCATTTGCAGCTGATTAAATTGGCAGATTGTAATTAGAAGTGCAATGGCTAGTTGATTACTCCATACCATCTGTGGATGATTAAAATTTACCTGCTCAATTAATCATAAAAATAATAGCTTCTTTAACATCATATTTCCACTAGATTGATTTTGGTAATGGGAGCATTATCTTATGAGGAGAGAACAATCTGTGTTATTCAGATGAATTGAGTGTGTAATTGTTGGAAGTAGATAGTTTTCTGGACTCAGGACATCAGGAGTATGAAGAAAGAGAGAACATGGTAAGGAGTTCAATGGATCAACTGGGATTAAAATGGATAGATGGGCTGAATTGCCTTTTCTTGCTTGTATTTTTTTCTATATTTCTGTGAGAGGAGCCTTCAGAATTTATGTTAAGAGGCCATTTGCCTTGGCTAGAAGAATATATAGTGCCCTCCATGTTTAGGACAGTCACTTTTTTTTTCCTTATTTGCCCCTGTGCTCTACAGTTTTTAATTTGTAA
Organism: Narcine bancroftii; assembly: GCF_036971445.1. NCBI lineage: Eukaryota > Metazoa > Chordata > Chondrichthyes > Torpediniformes > Narcinidae > Narcine > Narcine bancroftii. The sequence goes on along the minus strand of NC_091471.1, from coordinate 91,933,294 downwards.
TCAAACAATTTGCATGTGATTAAAGTACACATTCCAGATTTTATTTAAGATTATTTATATACATTTTGGATTTACCATGAAGAAATTACTGCACATTTTTTTAAATATTTACATAGACCCCTCATTTCATGGCTGTGATACTCAAGTATGTTTAATTGCTTCATTAGTGCAGGTATAAGAGAGCTAGGCTTGCCTCTAAACTTTGTTAACCTTTGGAGTCTGTAGTTGCCATTCTTTAACATGATGACCAAAGGTACCATGAAAGTCAAAGAAGCTATTATGAGGCTGAAAAAATAATAATTAAACAGAAAGAGACATCACCACCAAAATTTAGGATTACCAAAATCAACTCTTTGGAACATCATTAATTGCAAAAGGACTGCTAGACCAAGGAAAGACTACACTACTGATGACAGAAGAATTCGCTTTGCAAAGAAGAATAATCCCCAAACACTGGTCTGACAGATCAGAAACCCTCTTCAGAAGGGAAATGTGAATGTGTCAAGGATTACTGTTCACAGAAGACTTCATGAACAGGAATACAGAGACTAACCTCGAGTTAGCCACAGAAACAGGATGGCAAGATAACCGTTTGCCAAGAAGAATTTAAAAGAGCCTGCAGAATTCCAGAAAAAGATCTCATGAACAGATGAGTCCAAGATTAACCGGTATCAGTGTGATAGCAAGAGCAAAGAGTGGAGGGGTAAAGAACTGCCCAAGATCCAAAGCATACCTCCTCATCTGTGAAACATAGTGGTGGGGGTATAATGGATTGGGCATGTTTGGCTACCACATTCATCTTCATTGAGATTTAACAGCTGATGGTAGAAGCAAAATGAATTCTGAGATGTATGGAGACCTCTTCCCTGCTCAACTTTGAGCAAATGTCTCCAAACCCATTGGTGGCACTTCATCCTACAGCAATACAATGATCTCAAACATACTGCTAAAGCAACAAATTCTTGAATGGCCAAGTTAGTCAGCTGATCTAAATCCATTTGAACAGGCCTTCCATATTTTGAAGAGAAAACTTAAAACCTCCAAAACCTGCAGGAGCTGAAGATATCTGCAGTAGAGGCCTGGCAGAGAAGATACTCAGCACCTGGTGATGTCTATGAATCACAGACTTCAAGTAGTCATTGCATCCAAGGGATATGCAACAAAGTACTAGACATGACTACTTTAATATACATATTATGATGCTCTGAAATGAGGGGACCATGCACAAAAAGTGCTGTACTTTCTACATGGTGAAACCAAAATGTAGCCTGTTATGACCCCAATGGACCCCAAAACCCAGCAGCAATAGATATTCACCAAGACAAATAGTTACTTAAACAAAAGTTGATATTAATAATCTTTAAACATGAAAATAAAATTACACTTTAACTTATCTATAATTAACTTACTTAACCTAACTTAACCCCCTTCTAATTCTAAGTGTGTAAGTTCAGAAAAGTTATTTGGTTCACAGTCCAATCTCATTTCTCATTCCTCCAAGTTCACTGGTTGCAGGCAATTCTTATACTGTGCCCAGAATTTAACATGTATGAAGTTCACCAGGTTTGGTGCTCGAAAGGTAAATAGTTACCACTCAGGAAGGTTCTTGTCAGTTTTCAGAAAAAGATGTACTAGGACATCCACAACTGAGATATTTCTATCAGCCATCTCAGTGTCTTGCTGGCGAAACTTTCCCCATTAGGGTTCTTTCAGGTCACCACAGAGTTCCTTCTTGTTTCTCTTATTTCAAGTGAAACATTAGACAACCAGACCTCTCCTCTTGCATGAACCACAAGGGCTAAGGTTAGTAGGCCACCTTTCACATTGGAGCTTCTTCTTCCGATCCAGCAAGCTCTGCTGCTTAATATTGCTCTCTCACTCTCAGACACACTCTGAGACTGAGACAGCCTGTTTGACTCTCTCTGCTTGCAAACCACATGACTCTCTTACAACAGCAAGTTTTCTGTAGACAATAGGACACGAGACTGCTCTTTCATTTGTTACTTTTAGGTAAACAAGAACCCATCAGTAACCTCTCTGTGCACTCTTCAATGCTCCTGCAAAAAGGTGTGAGAAGCCACAGTGTCTCCTATTGCTTTAAAGACAATAGTCCATTTATTCCACAACATTAGCCCAATTACACCTACTTGTGAAGTCTCCATGGGCATTCTTCCAAGTTTCTGTAAAGTTATTGTGTCCAGTATTTCAAATAAGATCTGTTTTAAAGTGATTGCATGTGACCTACTCTAACAAACCTTTCCCTCTTTATCTCCCAAAAACATTTCTATACACTGTCACAACACAAATAGCTTTGAATAAAATCTAAAGTGTGCACTTTATTCCTGTGAATTGTTTGATTACACGTTTAAAACTGTTGAGCACTGGTATATAAAGGAAGAAAATATCTTTTTCCCAAACATTATGGAGGGCACTGTAGAATGGGGTCAGAGTTTCAGTGTAATCCTGGCATTTTTGTTGATTCTTTGCATACATGGAGTCAGTTAAAATCTGCCAAAAAATTGCACTGTAGCTGTTCACATAGCTATATTCTGTCTAATGTTCTTTTAAGTGATGATGGCACAGATACCTTGTATGTGAGACCATGGTGGTAATATCTGAATTTGTAATTCAACTATTGTTTACATTGTAGTTAACTATTAATTCTAATAATTAATGGGCTCTGGCTTCAAGTGAGATTTAATCTTTCAACTCCTCTTTGTCCTTCTGTTAAGTCTTCCCACCGTCATTTCCAACACCGTCGCGATGAAGGAAAAGTAATGAAGCTCTCTGTCCCAGGGGCCTGTTGTTGCTCAATGGTTAAATTTTTTCATGTTTGGGATTGATAGACTTTTGGGCTGTATTGGTTGTCATGGAGATATGAGACAGGGGAGGAGGGAATTGCCAATTGTAATTGCAATTGCTTTGAATGACAGAGCTGACATACTAGGCTGTATTGTCCATCCTTTCATCTATTTCCTGTGATGTATCTTCATTCAGAAGTCAGATACCAAAATATTATGAATTCTCATTGTGCATGACCATAGAAATAAAAACAGACAAAGCAGTTTTACCTTGTCCATTGTGATTGCGGAGCCTAAGTTTTCAAAAGACAATTGTAAAGACAACTGTAAGATTGATTAGAACAGTCTCTGGTTTATTTGTTCAGTGATGAATGAACTTCCAACATTATTTATAGCAAGGTAGTGATGTTAAAACAGTAGGTGAATGAAATTTAATGCACTCATTTTGACAGCTGGAGTTGTAGTGGCAGCCTACTGAATGGTAGAGTGACAGTTGAAGAATTTGAGGGTTTTGTGTATGATTTCTAATACATTGCATGATGTTATCTGCTATCTGCATTTGCTGTTATTTCTAATTCTTAGTTAGGGACCATGGAAAAATATGCAACTTCATCTATCTGAACTCAATTGGCAGCCACAATTTTAGTTAATGTTAAGTAAGGCCGGGCAAGAGAATGATCAGCTTGTGTCAAATAAGGGAATAACTGACACACAGATAGGCATTTTTGTTGATTTTCTCTCTCTTTGCACACATGGAGTTGGTTAAAATCTGCCGATGTTGCACTGTAACTGTTCATGGTGACCAGAAAAGAATGATTGATAGTTTACTTCAACCACAGTGTCTACAGAATTTTCTGATTTACTTTTTGCACCCAGTCCATAGCCCTCCATACCTCTCCCATCCATGTACCTGTCCAAATACTTCTTAAATGTTAAAATAGAGCCCACATTCACCACTTCAGCTGGCAGATTATACTACAATCCTACCACTCTCTGTCTGAATTAATTTCCCCCTACATGTTTCCCCTTTCACCCATAACCCATGTACTCTGGTGTATCTCACTTACCCTCAGTGGAAAAAAAAAACTACCTACATTTACTCTGTCTATCCCCTCCTCATTTTAAATACCTCTATCAAATCTCCCCTCATTCTTAGACACTCCAGGTGGGAAAAAAATCCTAACCTGCTTAAACTTTCCCTGTAACTCAGTTCCAGAATTCCCAGCAACATCCTAGTAAATCTTCTCTGTACTCTTTCTATCTTATTGTATCTTTCCTGTAGTTAGGTGAACAAAACTGCACACAATACTTGAAATTTGACCTCACCAATATCTTTTACAACTTTACCATAAAACCTCAACTCCAATACACAATATTTTGATTTATGAAGGTCAATATGCCAAAAGCTCTCTTTACAACCCTATCTACCTGTGACACCACTTTCAGGAAATTATGTATTTTTATTCCCAGATCTTTCTGTTCAACCACAGTTTTCGGTGCCCTACCATTTACCGTGCATGTCCAACTTTGGTTTGTCCTTCCAAAATGCAACACCTCCCATTTGAATGCATTAAATTCCATCTGCCATTTTTCAGCTTGTCAAGGTCCCTCTGCAACCTTTGAAATCCTTCTTTGCTGTCCACAATGCCTCTTTGCTGATCTAATTTACACATTATCATCAGATCATTTATATAGATGACAAACAACAATGGTCCCAGCACTGATCCCTGAGGCACATCACTAGTCACAGGCATCCAGCTTGAGAAACAATCATCCACCTCTACTCTAGGCTACTTCAGGTGTATTCTCTGCCAAGAATGCATCTGCAGAAGCAGAAGCGGCCCTTTGAAAGTGCAGCTCTGGCCACCTGAAGGGACAGCTGCACCGGATGCACCTCTGAGTGCACTCTGGCTCCTGTCCCTTCGGTTTGGGATGGCTGTCTGTCAGAGCAGGGACAGCAGCCGCAGGATATCAGTGTGGGGACGTCCCACGTGGGACATGCCCACACTGATATAACTGCCACGCTATCCCAACAGTCCAACACGAGCCCCCACACCCTCAGCAACAGCCCGACATGAACCCCCACACCCACCCCGCCAACAGCCCGACATGAACCCCCACACCGTGGGGCCGCCAGTGCGGAGACACCCCGCGCGGGACGTCCCCACACTGACAGCTCACGCCAGCCGCCCCACTGCACGGGGATCACGTTGGGCCACCAGGAGAGATGGGCAGCAGAATTGGGATGTCAGCCATCCCACAGTGTGGGGATCCACATTGGGCCATTGGGAGAGTGGGGTAGCGGCATCAGTGTGGGGACATCCTGCGGTACGTCCCCGCATTGACAGCCCACACTGGTTGCCCCTGCCCAGACATCCCGTGCGGGGGTGGGGGGGCAGGGGTAGTGGGGAGTGGTGCTGTCATGTGCTCACCAGCTGATTGTCATTCCCTTAGCAGTCGCTTTCAGGCGGCTACATTCATGTGCAGGGGGTGACCTCAATGTGCTGGTGATAATCTCTCCCGGAGGAGAATTACAAAGTTCGCCTCGCAGACACCTCCTGCGCATTCAAGTGGCCTCCCAGCAGCTGCATATTGGCATAATATGCGGCTTTACAATCGGGGATTTTGGCCACCTGAAAGTGCCTTCTGGCTTCTCCCTATAACTATTGTCAAATCTAATTCACTATTCACCTAGTGTTTGAACCTTCCTGACAAATCTACCTTGTGGGACCTGGCCTTTCTAAACTCCACATAAACAACATCTACAACCTTTCCTTTGTCAACTTTCTTGGTAACCTCCTTGAACAACTCTATAAAATTGGTTAAACGTGACCTACCATTCACAAAGCCATGTTGACTATCCCTAATCAGTTTCTGGCTATCCAAATAATTGTATATCCGATCTCTTAGAACACCTTTCAATAATTTACCTACTACTGATGTTAGGCTCAAGGGCTTTTAATTTCCAGGGTTAATTTTGGAGTTTTTTTTTAACATTGGAACAATGTGAGCTGCCCTCCAATCCTTCATGGCTAAGGACATTTGAAATATTTCTGCTAGAGCCCCTGCAATTTCTACACTAGCCTCCCACAAGGTCCAAGGGAATATCTTGTCAGGCCCTGGCCCAATCCTATCCATTTCAATAATTAACTTGAAACTAATGGCATTATGATCACTGGACCCAAAATGTTCCCCTACACATACTTTCGTCTTGAAGGAACTCAGAATAGAATGTTATGGAGTGCCTCGAGATAATCCATTTTCACTAGGCCTCAGCACTGGGGAGGACGTTGACCTTGGATTTGGAAGGATTTTGAAGTAAAATTATTGATGGTATCTCCTAATTCCTTTGACTCAGACAGGCAATGGCTGTGAAGTTAATTGATTTGAAGCAGTGATGAATTTTGTCATTAATATGTTTTCATTGTTCTGTGGCTCCTGACATGGAAACCAGTCCCTACATTGGCAGACACTTACATTTGAAGAGCGAAGCTGTACAATGGAGATGAATTGGTAGGCTTTGTAATCTTCATGTTAATTGTTAGGTCCATTTTCTCATACCCTTTCGTGAACAAGTCAAACATGTATTTTACCGTTATGAAATGCCTCCCCAGTGCTGGCATCGTTCGTTTACACTAGAGTGACCAAATCCTGCAAATCTCCATTTCAGTCCTTCATTTTAAACAACATAGCATCATCCTGTGAACAAAAATGGCAGGATGTGTAAGTCAACAGCATCTGTGTCTAATGTCATGTATGATATATCATATTTGATAGCATGTTAGACCTACTTGTTTTCCTCCAAAATGGCTCAAAAATATTCTGCTGGTTTTATTTGCCAGGTTGAAATTAGGGTGATAATGGTGAGTAACGCTGACAGTAATGCTGTCAGTCCCCGCACTGATCATTGTTGTGTTGAGAAAGTGTCAGGTCTGTGAGAGAGGAGTCTGGACACAAAGGTTTGCTATGAAACATTAGTTTTATTAAAACACAACAATTAATAGAAAAGTGTGGGAAAAATGTGTACAATTTAATAAGATATATACGCACAATTTATAAAGGAATTTGGAAAGATACATGCACAATTTAATAAAACATGTGCAAAATTTATAAAGGAAATGGGCCAATGACAATTTTTAAAAGAGCATGGGAAAATCTACTGCAAGAATTGATCAAAAGGAGTGAATTTCAAACATTTTCTTTCCACTCACATATCACCTTAAGTAATCCCTTACAGTTGGTGGCAGGCTGTCAGTGGGGGAGTGGGGTGGTGGGTTTTCAGACTGTTGAAAGAGGACCTGCTTGCTCACAATCTGGCACACCCAGTATCAAATCTTTGTGATTGCCCTCACAATCTGGCAGACCTAATGAAATTTAGGGTTAGGGTTCAGGTTAGTTTGGAATATGCGGGTAGCAGGACGATCATCCCTCTTGTATACACTGGTCTCCTCTCTGAGGTTCTGTGTCACTATAAACTGCCACTTTTGTTGGCCCTTGCTTTCATGACCCTGTGCCTGTTTCTAGCTCTTAGTTGGATCAGTTATGTATTTTGCTATGTTCTAAGGCACGTTTATTGTCTGCATTGTGGGTGACCTTATAATCACATCTTAGGTGTGGAATTTGGGAAAGTGTTAGGGTCAGGGCTATGGTTGTGGTTCTGGTTAGGCAAGGGGTTATGGAAAGGTGTCGGGTTAGGGTTAGCATTAGACTTAGCGGCCCAAAGCAGCAAAGAGCAGGCAGTGGACTGTCAGTACAGAATGGGACAGCGGGCCATTGGAAAGAGCAAGCAGCAATAAAAAACCTACAATACATTAAGAAAATTACGGTACCCAATACACTTTGACCTGGGTTGGTCCTGGAATGCCTGCAGTTCAGTGTAGATTGCAGGCATTCTGAGAAAATGAGAAGGGGTCTTGGAGGTAAAAAGTTGGAACTGGAATGGCACCCTCATTCTGGTTCTGAGCATGCATTCTGGGAAAATGGGAATAATTTCCTGGAATGCAGGTAGGATTTAAAATATGGCATTGCAAGTATTGTCTGTGCGCTGCAGTTTGGTGACTGGTGTAGGCTGACTGTAGTCCCTTTCATGCCATGAAAAAGCCCACTGTAAAGGCAGAGATTGTCCACCCTTGCGTCGGGCGACTTACATTCTTGAATGCGCTGTGGCCGGCTTCAAGATGCCGACTGCGATCCCTTTTAGAGAAGGGTTATTGGTGGAGGGCAGCACTCTGCCTCCTCATCTGAATGTAATGCTACTGTTGCAGCTGGACAGAGGTGGGCTGATGATGTCACATTGACGTTGTCAGCCTGAAATGCAGGAGCGGGATTTTTAAAACTCCGACAGTGTGCATGGCAAGGAGGAATTGCAGGAGATTTGCTGATACTAGGCTGCTTCTCAACCTCGTTTCTCAGGATGCCCAGGAAAGGGAGCTTACAGGGACATTGAGTAGTGGCCCTACCTTTGAAAGACTGGCCAGTACACTTTCAGCACGAGTTCTCACCTGCAGTAAAGGCCAGGTAGTCACCAAGCTTAAAAGACCAAGGAAGAGGTTCCATGCTGTGCTAGATCACAACAGGAGGTGTGGCAGCCGATGCTTAGACTGGCAGTACTTTGATCAATGCCACCACATCTGCGGAACCTGCTGCTCAGCAACACCCTTGAGTGTGGCTGGTACATTGGAGAACCCTGCTTTCCAGTGCTCGTTCCTGAGTCATCCCAGGCGACAACCAGCAGCACTGATCTGGGAGATATGGCGGCCAAAAGGGGCAGGTCACTACCAACAATGCTACTGGTGTGAATATGGGCGTCTCCAGAAACATCGACAGGGTCGCAGAAGTCACTGCCAATGGAAGGGTGAGGAGAGACTGTCACCTGAGGAGACAGGTATGATATCATCATGGTTTTATGTGACAAATAGCATGTAATTCCACTATTGATCCACAGTACTCCGGCCAAGGTACAAGTGTCAGAGGTGGACAAAGGTTCAGCTTCTCTCAAAGGAGTTGGAGAACATGATGATGTCACTGGAGAAGGAGGCCAGAGAGAGGGATCACCTGTGTGCTGAGATGCAGCTGAATCAGGAGAGAACCATGCTTGCTGATCTGAGGGAGGAGGAGGATGTAACACGCCCAATGGAAGTTGCCTCGCAGGCACAGGCAGTGTCTGGGTTGTCATCTTCATTACAGAAACTCAGTGCTGCAATGGACAAGCAGTCCACCATTTTCTAGAACATGGTCACTTGATTCGAGAATGCCTACCCTCCTCAGCAACTGTACTGGCAGCACTACAGTTCCCCTCATGCCCTGTACCAACTCCCTGCCGTCGAAGTGTGGTATCGTTCCACACTGGCATGTTATGATCATAGACACATGGAGAGGAGTGAGGGAATGGAGTCGTTTTCCAAGTCCCCCCCCCCCCTTTCACCTCCTTCCTCAGGATGCTTGAGTTATGTGTGGGTTTGGTGTAATTACAGAAAGGAGTAATGTTTACGTTGCTCATTCATTAGCCACTGTGGTTAATGTACATTATTTATGGAATTGCGCACTGATTTGTGCAATGTGCTGTGCACCATTTAATGGATTTACGCATTACTGAGGGAGATATTGCAGGGATGGGTCTCAGTGTCAGCTATTTGCACTCTGTATTTGTACTTCGATGGTTGTTTGCAAGCAAGTAGTCATTGGTCACCTGAGATGTGATTTCCACAAGCGATTGGGGAAAAAAAACAGCCTCGTGTCAAAAAGTTATGTAACGTGGTGCCTTTAACATAATAATTTAATGTGAATAGTTAACGAACCATACATATGCCATAGAAAACAATTTATATTAAACTTCCCAAAGACCATACAACCTCTTAGGTTTCATTTATTTCACACTCTTTCCTTCATGAGATTACAAAAACAGATAAGACAACATTTGGGATGGTGGGGGAGAGCAAGTGGAAATGTTGGGTTTGGTGGTTGGATGGAATATGCCCCGTCGATAGTGACAACTCTGAAGACCCCCCCCCTCCCCTTTCGAGGATCAACATAATCGCCACATGGTGTCCATGTGGCTGCGAATCATTACAAACTGGGCAGGCGGGTGCAGGGAGATCAGTTGGAACAGACATCCACTCTTGCAGAAAGTGATCCTTATTGAGCTCACATATATTGTGCAGTAATCACCACACAAACACAATGTAAGGAACAAAAGCAGTACATGTAATCAAGGCGCTTTGACAAGCACCGCCATCGGCCTTTTTCAGGTGGCTGAAAACATGTTCTACCTCTGTCCTTGTGGAACTCAGGCCTTTGTTAATTTTTTTTCTGTCATGGATTCAGTGCACTGTACTGTGTGAAACCCTCCATCAGCCACTTTCTGAGAGGGTACGCCACGATGCCCACAAGATGTACTCGGACCTCCACTCTGTTCATACCTCAGGATACCTGTGGGCATAACATGGAGATAGTTCACCCATCTGAGTCAATAGTGGTCTCGACAGCAGGTCTGTGAATTCCGAGACCTGCCAGTGTTACATTAGCCAACATTACGTTACACCCTTTTCAACAACCTTGCTGACCAAAGAAGCTAAAAGCATGAACAAAGTCTTCACAATGAGCATGGAAGAGTCCACACTCATGTCAGTGGGAAGAGGTATTTGCCCTTTGCCTTTTTGTAGAGGGAAGAATTGGCAAGCACTCGTGCATCATGTGTGCGGCCAGGCCACCCCTAAAACACATCTGTGAAGCTGTAAAATGGAATGCAGAGTGCAATGATGTGCATCAAGACACGTTAGGTGACAAACATCTATGGCTTAAACTCACCAGATTTTGTGGTCAATGACACATTGCACAACAACTGAGTGCCACCCTTTATGATTGTAGTAAGCTGCAGTATCCATGATGGGGGCGATAATGGAAATATGTGCCCCATCAATAGCACCAGCAGACATTGGGTAGCCCCTTTCCGCAAAGCCATCAATTGTCTCCTGGAGACACAAACTACTTGCCAGGGAGATGAAATGTTTACTGAGGACCTTCTTCAAAGCTCCAGTCACTTGCTGCACCACCATGCACACAGTGGTGACTCCTATACCAAAGATGCGACTGATGGATCGATAATCACGTGGGGTGGCATACCACCGCAGGGCAACAGCAAATCGAATTCCAGACTCCAATGGCCGCTGCCAATTTGTTATCTGAAGCCTCAGGTGAGGTGCAATGAGGTCCAGCACAAAGTGAAGGGTACTATGCGACATACAAAACTAACACCTCCACTCATCATCGTCAAATTTGGTGAGGACATGACTCCAAAATTCAGCCCCCTGGGATCTGTCTAACCTGCAGAGGGTCCTATTTGTTACCAGAGCTATGCATCATGCACCTCCGACTGTGGTGCTTAAGCTCTGCTCACCTTTCCACCTCCATTTGCTGCCTGCTTCTCCACAACTTCTGCATGAATCATTTCCTGATCTCACGGATATAATTCTCAGACCTTTTGACATCAGGGTTTTAATGGCATTAATGGCCTTACTGAGAGTGCGCTGGATCTCTGCCTGGATACTAAGACCGGCTGAAAATATCACAAGCATCTGTCTTGCCTGCTCCGGGGCCGCCATGATCCACTATAGGATTCCTTCTGTGTCGGCAAGTATGAATGACGTCAACTCAGCGATACAAACCAGTCACCCCACCTCCATCGGCTCCAGAGGGCACTACAAGGCATTGCTTGACATAAAAGCGACACAGAAGCAGCCTGTTAGGGCTGCTCCACAAAAGGTAAATTCATGTTTTCCCTCCATGCTTATAGCTGGCCTCCAGATGGAGGCCTGGCATGAAAGGGCCTATTGATCCTGGATTAAAGGTAACACCGGTTGAATTGTTTCCACTTTGTCATGTAGATTGGTACTACTCCTGCAGGAAGTATTTTGGAGATAGGGTGTGGCATTGCAGCAACAAAGATTGAGAGAAGTATGTTGGAGCAATGATGCAGCCTTGTTGGGCATTTGTCTGTGTTGAAACCATGTCAATTGTGGACTTGTTGATTAACATTAAGGCTTGGATGCTATCATGTAGCCGACATAAGTTGAAGACAAATTTCTTAGTGTGGCAACTATATTTGTGAAGAAAATATTTTATAGATCCCCCCCACACCCCAATCCCCGATTGAACTAAAGACTTTTGTGACATTCATCATTAGATTGGGCATGTGTGCCTCTAAATCAGCTGTTCTCAACCTTTTACGGCTATGGCTCCCTTAGGACTTTGCTCAAAGTTTCTGAGCCCCATTGTCTGTGAAACAATCAAGTTTCAGTTTCTTCCGTACTTCTCTCCTACCGACTGCATAAAAATATTTATGTTCTGTGAGGTAAAAAGAAAACAGCACTTTTACTTAAATGTGTTGTGACCTTGTTTTTTTTTGGGGGGGGGGAGTGATATGGTCCCTTGTTGAGAATGGCTGCTTAAATGGACAATTCTGAGCATTCAGAATGTTCTTATTTGACTACTGAGGCCAATTTAAAAAAAAACTTCCCTTCTTTTCCTTGAGTCCATACTTGATGAATTTCCCAACTAGTCTCTGTTAAGTTTCTTCCCCACACCCCTTCCATCTGTTTGTAGCAGATAGAACACTTCAGTAGTGCAACAACACTTTAATTGTTCCAAATAGCCAAATAGATTGCATTCTTAGATTATCTCTTTCAACAAAGCAATAATCTTCGTAATGCTGTAACCACTCACCTTATCTTCATTTGCCTATTTTTCCCGAGCACCTTCCATCTGGGAAAACCGTCCCTTGCTTTGCCAGCTCTCTGATATTGTTAGTAGTTGGGCAGTCGGCGTAGTGGTTAGCGCAAAGCGCCAGTGATCGGAACAGGGGTTCCAATCTTCCAGTGAGGAGTTTGAACATTCTTTCTGTGTCTGCATGGGTTTTCCCCGTGGGCACCAGTTTTCTCCAACCACTCAAAAACATACTGGGGGCGCAGGTTAATTGAGTGTAAAATTGGGAAGCAGGGGCTGAAATGGCCTGTTACCATGCTGTATGTCTACATTTAAAATCTATTTAGATTTAAATTTAAAAATATTAAAAATCTTTGTTCCACTTAGCTAATTGTGCCTGTCATTTTCCAAATTTGTTTTTAATATACTTCATACGTTTGTACCTGTGCACTGTAAACCTATAATGGATTCCTTGTAGTCCCTCTTACTCTCTCCTAGACTGTATTCTTTCTTCCTCTAGTGCCTGCCAAATTTTGTGCACCTAATTTCTGCTGTTCAATGCTACATCTTGGAATCTTCTCAAATGAATTTTAAAATGCTCCATATACTTCCACCAAAACCAATCATATGATGATATGTCCTACCTAATATATGATTTGATTCAAAATTTTGGTTGAAAATACTCCGTGAAGCATTCTTAGGCAGTTTTGCTGCGTTAAATATGCTGCACAAATTCAAGCTATTGAGAGGTAATGTCTTTTTTATTCCTGTGTTTATTATTATTCTCTCTTTATTTTTGCTTTATTCCACAGCTGAAGCAGGGAAACTATCTTCAAGGTATCGTCTCTGTTTTCAGGCTTCAAAGGAATATCTTGCATTGCAGGATGTCGAATTTTTATTTAGATTTTGGCTCTTGTTATTTTGTACTTATCTGTAGCCTGCTTTTCTTTTAGTTCAATGAAAGCTGTGGTCTGGGGAATCAGATTTAGCTTCGGGTATCAATATATCTTGTTTTGCTGGATCTTCAAAAAAGGGAGGGATTAATGCACTCCTGAGTTTGAGAGAGTGCAGGTGGTGTCACCAATTTGAATGTTGCAGCTACACACATGAGTGCACTCTGAGCTGAAGAGAAAGCTTCCCAAAGTTGTTACAACTAAGAGCTGCAGGTTCTCAAGTCTCAATGGGAAGCTTGATGAATATTCTCTAAGATTGACCTCAAGTTCTCATGTCAGAGTGGCACTCCTCATGCTTGCTGTTTGAACAGCAACAATAGCTCCTCTAAGTTATACTTGCACCAAAACCTGCTCACCATTTATGCAACTTCTGACATTTCTCAAAGCCCACTGTTAATTTTGTTCTTCTTTTCTGAGATTATATTTTTTTTGCCTTGTAATCAAAGCAATGGAGCACAAGCTTTATTTTAAAAAAAATAATTTTAAAGTGAGAGGATTGTGTTGTTGAATGAAAGCAGAGGGAGTTGGTATTTGAGGAGATCATGCCTCCTGCAAGAATATGCAGAAGGCCTCTATAAATAGATCAATAGCCCAACCAGATGGGTGATGTCTATCCATCCCATCCTCATCCCCAACTCTAAGCTGGGCTATAGATCTGTAATATGAGAAGAAAAAGTTCTTGCCAGATTTTGCTCCCATCAATGTTTTTTATTTGTTAGGGTAGGGTATCCAGGAATCTAGAACAAGATGAGAATTTATCACCATAACTTAATTACCCAGAAGAAGCTTGTCATGATACTCCTTTAATGGATTGAATTTTCAGGAAAAGGATCTACATCTTTGTCCCTGGTGGTTGAGATTGATGGTTCAGGAGTGCTATCTGCATTGAGTAGCTGCATTGTTTGTGGGTACACGCCACTGCGACTTTGAGATGGTGGTAGAAAGAAAGGTAGTTTAGCATGCCAGTCAAGTGAGCTGGATTGTTCTGGATGGTGTGGAGCTCCTGGAGGTTTATTATTCTGCAGTCTTCCAGGCAAGTAGAGGATTTTGCTTCATATTCATGATTTGTGCCAAGTAGGTGAGGGAGAGTCCGACACCTTCATTCAGTTAGTGGGTTATTGGTGATAATTAGCTGCATTAGATTTGTTTTTCTTTTTGTGAAGAGGATATATTTGGGCAAGATTTGGCACTTTGCTGGAGATGCCAGCATTTCAATTGCACTTGATCTGCATGGCTAAATGCGTGAATTATAATGTGATGTTGTTTGAACGCATAGCTTTTGCTGCATCTAGTTATTTCAGCCATGTTGTTGATGTTAGCTGGAGTGAATTGAATTAGCTGAATATTTACTTCTATGATAGTGAGGATCTCAAAGACAACCCAAGGAGAATCATCTACTGGGAAATTCAAGCCAGTATCTGTAGTCAATTTCTCTGAGATTTTATAAATAATTGAGTGGGGCAAATGATTGGATGTTTTAATGAGTCTCTGTGTAAACATCACCTGGTACCTTTGAAAGTCATGAACATAGAGTTTAGCAATGCCAGAATGTTAACAGCAAGTGTGTATTAATCACAGCAGAAAATGCCTCAGCTTGTAATCTAATGAACTGTCATCTCTCAGCTGGAAAATTGTGATGGAATCTGGAGCAGTAAGTCTGTCATCCTTTGATGCCAAGAATACTTAGATCAGAGCTGCCAAATTTCTCTTCAAATCTGACCATTGGATAAAATGTTATTCTTTCCTTAATTTTCGTAACTCTTGCTGTTGGATCAGCTTCTACAGATGTAAAGTGTGGTAGCCACTACAAATTGTTTTACCTGATATTTCAGCTTTCTGTAATTTGTCAGCACGGCAGTCGATAAAGTGATTATTATGTATTACCATCAATGTTTTGGCACAAGACTTTGCCAAATCTCTCACTTTTCCTGTCATTATAAGCACGTACAGAATAGATTTCTGTATAATTTTGATTAAAAGCATTGTTACAATTTCCATGAAGTAATCTTATAAAATAGATCAAATCTAGGCATTTGACCCAAAAGTACTGCAGCAACTTGTGGGGATAGATAGATTTGGCAGAGCAAATTTGTAGTCATAGTGAAATTTTAGAAAGAAGGCAGAGAAAAAGCAGATATGTTAACCTTATATCATTAGTCAGAAAAACATTAGAATCTATCGTGAAGAAAATAGTAATTGTCCGAGCTCTTGAAACTTATTGAAGGGAGATATTTCATATTTTGTCAATAATATTACGTGCTAATCTTGAACCTAATCCTTTAACGGTTTTGTTTATAGTGTTAGATGATATTAATAAGCTATTTTCTTCAACTGAAGGTCATCATACTATCTACAATTCTTATGGTGCGAAGAGTGGAAAGATCCTGTTCCACCCATTAGTACTCAGTGGTCAAGTCATGTCATGTCTTGCCTTAATTTAGAAAAGGTCAGGAGTTCCGTATTGTATGCTAACACTAATTTTATGGACTATTTTTGTGCTCATTAAATATGTTTGTCTTGATTATTGAATGTATTATTTATGTACATGCTTTTTTCTTCAGTTAGTAATGTTTTATACATTCAGAAGAACTGCACTATCTTTAATTTTATGTCAAAATATCTCAGTTTTTTTCAGTAGTGGGTTAGAGTTCTTTGTATTTTTTTGTTGTCACTCTGACAACATTTTATGTATGTATTTTGTTATTGTTTTATTTTGGACATGTATTTATATTCTTCATATTTGGTAACCTTGTGTTCTCTATAGAATGTGTGCTTATTCTATAAAATTCAATAAAAAGATTGAAAGAGTGGAAGAAAATAGTAATGGATCACTTGGAGAATTATAACCTGATTAGCTTCTTTTCTCTGGCTTGGCTTCGTGGTTGAAGATTTATAGAGGGGTATGTCCACGTCAGCTGCAGGCTCGTTGGTGACTGACAAGTCCAATGCGGGACAGGCAGACACGGTTGCAAGGGAAAATTGGTTGGTTGGGGTTGGGTGTTGGGTTTTTCCTCCTTTGCCTTTTGTCAGTGAGGTGGGCTCTGCGGTCTTCTTCAAAGGAGGTTGCTGCCCGCTGAACTGTGAGGCACCAAGATCCACATTTGGAGGCGATATCAGCCTACTGGCGGTGGTCAATGTGGCAGGCACCAAGAGGTTTCTTTAAGCAGTCCTTGTACCTCTTCTTTGGTGCACCTCTGTCTCGGTGGCCAGTGGAGAGCTCGCCATAGAACACAATCTTGGGAAGGCGATGGTCCTCCATTCTGGAGATGTGACCCACCCAGTGCAGTTTAGCTATTAGCTGATTATCTAGAAAAGAAGTAAATCACAAAAAACTGTAGACACCGTGGTTGAAGTAAAAGCATAAAATGCTGGAGAACCTCAGCAAGTCCATTTCGGGAGACAAGCTTTCGACCGACATATACCATAGACTCTCTAACTCCCACACTTCCTCACGCCCTATCCCCTGCAAGGATTTCATCCCCTTTTCTCAACTTCTCCATCTGTGCCACACCTGTTCCCAAGATGAGGTCTTCCAGTCTAGTGCAGTCTTCCAATATGTGTGCATTCTTCCACAAACGTGGCTTCCCCTCCACCACTATCAACTCAGCCCTCACCAGCATCTCCTCCATTTCCTGCTCATCTGCCCTGGTCCCCCCTGACCCTAGATACAACAAACATACAATCCCCCTCATCCTCACCTACCACCCCACCAGCCTCCACATCCAATACATTATCTGTCAGAATTTCTGGCACTTACTGCAGGATCCTACCACCAGACACATTTTTCTTTCTTTGCCCTTTGCAGCCTTCCATAGGGTCCACTCCTTCTATGATTTCCTCATGCACTCATCTCCCCCCACCCCACCCTGGCACCTTCCTCTGTGGCTGCATCACTTGTGACCACACCTCCTTCCTCACTATGGTCCGGGACCCCAAACAGGCCTTTCAAATGAAGCAACAGATCACTTGTATATCCACAGGACTTAGTTACTGCACCCAGTGCTCCCTTTGTGGCCTTCCCTACATTGGAGAGAACAGTTGCAGAAAGGGAGATCACTTTGCTGAGCACCTCCTCTCCATCCACAACAACAGCAAACTTCCAGTAGCCAACCATTTCAATTCTGAGTCACACTCTCAGACTCATATGTCTGTCCATGGACTTGTGTACTATCCCACCCTGACCATCCGGAGATTGGAAGAACAACACCTTATTTTCTGATTGAGCAGCCTCCAGCCAGATGGCATTAACAATGACTTCTCTGCTTTCTGCTAAACTTGCTCACCTTCTTTCCCCTCCCCTTTCTTGTCTTTCTAGTTCTTCCCTCCCTCACCCACCTAGATATCCCCCCTCCCCAATCACTATCACTGTTGTCCTTTCCCTCCCTTCTCTACTTATCATTTCCTGTCTTTACCACCCTGCACCCCCCCACCTTTTTGTTTGGATGCCTGCCGGAATTCTCTCATACCTTGATGAAGAGCTCAAGGCCGAAACGTCGATTATGTATTTTTATCGTTGCTACGTAAAGGACACTGTTTAATCTGCTGAGCTTCTCTAGCATTTTGTGCTTTTACCTGATTAGGTAAAGTCAGTTTGGACTTTCAAAAGGAAAATCACATTTAACAAATTTGTTGAAGTTGTTTTTGAATTTGTAAGATCAAAATGTTAGAGGAAGTGATTTGCTTGGATTTTACCGAAGGCCTTCAACAGGATGCCACAAAACAGGTTTCCCAACAAAATTAGAGACCACGGGATTGGAGTATCTATTGGGTATTTGCTCAAATACAGAAAACAGAGAGAAAATACAAATAGATTTGGTGCTATGATTAGTTGAGATTGGCACTGGGTTCACAATTTATATCAATGACAGCTTGGATGAAAGGGCCAAGTGTAATATATTCAGGTTTGCTGATAATACAAAAGTGAGCAGCAATGTTGGTTGTGAGGAGGTTGCAATGAGACTTCTGGGAGATGTAGACAAGGGTATTGCAGATGGAATCATCAACATCTTCATCATGGCCCATCCCTTCGTGAGCGAAGATGAATATGGTTCCTTGTAGCTCTTCTGCCCTCACAGAACTTTTTTGTAGCTGTTGGCACATTGTGATGTGTCACTGTGAATCGTGGAACTCCACACAGTGCAATTTTTTGCGAGGTCCTCCCAGTCATTGGTTGACATTGAATGACTGGAGATTACTCTTGATTATGTCTTTGTAGTAAAGACATGGGCAGCCAACAGGGCGGGGAGCATTTGGTAGGCAACTGTAGATGACATCTTTGGGCAATTGGCCGTCCTCCATACGGACAATGTGGCCATCCCACTGCAGACGGCGAACGCGGATAATTGAGTAGAGGTCTGTCTCCAGGACTTGGACGTTTGTGACTCCATCGTGCCATGAGTAGCCTCGGATGGGTCTGAGGCAGCGGAAATGGAATGCATTAAGGCGGTGTTCTTGCTTTCTGTATGTGACCCAGGATTCACAGCTGTAGAGAAGAGTACTCAGCACGCAGGCCTCGTAGACTCGGACCTTCAACTTGGTGGAGGGGTGGCAGTTATCCCACACACAGGCATGGAAGCATCCGAAGGTAGTGGATGCTTTTCTCAGACGTGTGTCAAGTTCTGCATCGAGTGAGTTCGTTGTTGTCATGGTGGAGGCCAAGTAACAGAATTTTTGTACGTTGGTGAGCACTGACCCATTGATGATAATTGATGGAGTGTCGTGGGTTTGTTGGCTAAAGATGACCATCTTGCCCAGGCAAATTTTCAGACCAAATTCAGTGCAGGCAGATGCAAATGCATCACACAACGTTTGCTGATTTGGCTGGGAGTGAGCCACAAAAGCAGCATCATCTGCATAGAGCAGTTCTCAAATCATGACTCTTCTGATTTTGGTCTTGGCCAGGAGCCGTGACAGATTAAAAAGGTTTTCTGGAGATTATTGTGTGCAGAGCTCTGCCCGAAGCTTCCGGAAAGGCATAGTGAAGAAGAGCAGAGAAGAAAATGCCAAACAGAACTGGAGCGAGCACGCAGCCCTGTTTTACGCTCCAGCAGATTGGGAAATCTTCTGATCTCGAGCCGTCGAGTTGGACAGTGGCCTGCATGTTGTTGTGAAACTGGACTGTTGCAGATATAATATAAACATATGAGGTCATTCACTTTGTGAGTAAAAATACCAAGGTGAAATGTATTTTAAATAGTGAATGATTGAAAGGTTTTGGTGTATAGAGGAACTTGGATGTTCTTGTACATAAGTCACTGAAAGTTAATGAGCTGGTAAGCAAACAATTAGGAAGATAAAGGACATATTAGCCTCTATTGGAAGTTTAAAGGCATCTGGTGGCAAATACATAGAGTGTTGACAGAATACAACAGTTTATTCACTGCCACTTCTCTTCAAGGAATGCCTCTTATGAATAAGCTCCACTCTGCTCATCAACAGGATTTCCATCTGCCTCTCTTGTCTGATTCACTCCCAAACATTCCTGTATCCCTTCTTGTCTATAATAAGGTGCTGACAAAAAAAACATATTTCCACAGCAGCCTCCCTTTCCTTAGCAAATGTCTCCTGCTGCAACCTCCTGTGTATTTTAACAGAAATTCCACCCTTCATAATTCTAATCCATCTGGCATCACAGGTATGTTAAACTATCCAACATTTCTCAGGGCTCTGTTCATTTCATCTCCTCAGATCCACACTCAACTCCATGCATTAGCACATTCGTGTTCTTGGCCTCTATCTGCAATGTTAGCTCTGCTTCTCTTCCTATGGACGCAGCATGACCTGCAGAAAATCATGCCCTAGAAAAGTGTGCTGAGCTGTTGAAATGACAATTGCCCAGTGGCACTTACATCCTCAGTGATGAAGCGTTTTGAAAGGCTGATGTTGAGGCATATCAGGTGGTGTTTGCATCATTCCAATTTGCCACCTGCAGCAACGTCCATGGTAGATGCTACCTCATTGGCTCTTCACAAAACATCTAAACAGCAAAGATCCATACATCAGGGTGCTCTTTATTGATTACAGATCTGCATTCAATATCATCATCCCCTCAAAACTGATCAGTAAACTTCAAGACCTGGGCCTCAATACCCTACTTGTATCCTGGATTTCCTCGCCTCTAGAATCCATTCAGTTTTGATTGGCAAAGCATCTCCTCCACAATCTTTATCTGCAGTGGAACACCACAGGGATGTCTAGTAACAGCTACGTCTGTGTGGCTAAGTACAACTCCAACACCATATAGAAATTTTTTTATGATACCACTGTAGTGGGCTATATTAGAGAGGCCAATAATTCAGCATACAGGAAAGAAATTGAAAACTTGCCTGAATGGTGTATTAACAACAACCTCTCACTCAATATCAATAAGACCAAGGAACGATTGTAGACTTTAGGAGAGGAAACCCAGAGATGCATGATCAAGTTATCATTGGGTTATCAGCAACTTCAAATTCCTGGATGTCACTATTTCAGATGACTTGGTCTGGACTAAATGTTATTGTGAAGAAAGCATAACTGCACCTTTCCTTCCTCTGGAGTCTGCGGAGGTCCGAAATGTCATCAAAAACTTTAACAAACCTCTGCAGATGAGTAGAGGAAATTGCGCTGACTGGCTGCATCATGGCCTGGAATGGGAGCAGCGATATCCTGCAAAAGGTAGCAGACTCAGTCCAGAACATCACAGGCAAAGCTCTCCCAACCATTGAGCATATCTGTATGAAATGTTGCTGTGGGAGAGCAGCATCAATTATCAAGGATCCTCACTATTCAGGCCATGCTCTGATCTCTCTGCTGCCATCAGGAAGTACAAATGCCACAGGACTCAGACCACCAAGTTCAGGAATAGTTGGTACCCCTCAACTTTTAGCCATTTGAACAACAGAGGATAAAGAGTCTCATTTAGAGACTCATTTAAGGACTCTTACGCTTGTTACTTTATTGCTGTTTATGTGTATTTGCATTTGAACAGTTCCTTTACAGTTCCTGAGATACAAAGAGACTGCAGGCCTAGGATACAAAAACAACCTGCTGAAGGAAATCACTGACTCAAGAAGGGTCAGTGGAGACAAAGGCATCTTGGGCTCAAACCTCTCAAAACAAGAACGTTTTCTCATTTTTATCTTAAGAGTTGCAGCAATAGATTTAACTAGGAATAATGTATATTGGCCTTACTTCTTTTGCCTGTGTAACTAAATATTTGGAATAAAAGAAGTACAATGAAGCCCATGGGATCAGGGGTTTGTCTTTTGAGAAACAGTTAAATAGTTTGGGCTAATCTTCTTCAGAGTTTAAAAGAATGAAAAGCAATCTCATTGAGATGTGCTGAATTTATACAGACGTGCATGGCATGCTGCAGGCATGCAGCTTCCTTTGGCTGGTGTATCTAGAAATAGGGCTCATGGATTCAGATTGAGGGGAAAGCTATTCAGGATGAAAAGAAAAAAAATATATTTTCACCTGGTGGATAGCTAATATTTTCCGCCAAAAAAGGGCATGAGCCTCAGTTTTTGAGTATTTTCAAGCTAGTGATCGTTAGATTTTTGGATTGAAGGGGTGGAAGAATGTAGAGTTAATTGGCGAGATTGAATTTTTTCTCCAATATGTGAACAGGGCAACTTTCCATTTTGGCATATCTTGTTCAGCAACAGTTGATTTGAGGCATAAGTGGAGTACATCTTATAGACAATAGACAATAGGAGCTGGAGTATGCCCTTCAGCCTGTCGAGCCAGCACCGCCATTTTACAGATCATGGCTGATCACTACCACCAGTACCCCTTTCCAGCCTTATCCCCATAACCCTTAACTCCTTTGCCCACTAGAGTCTTATCTAACTCTCTTTTGAACATAATCAGCGAATCTGCCTCTACCACCCTCTGTGGCAGAGCATTCCACAGATTCACACTTCTCTGGGTAAAAAAATGTTTTCTCATCTCCGTCCTAAAGGGCCTACCCTGTATTCTTAAACTATGCCCTCTAGTCCTCGTCTCCCCCATCATCTGTATATATACGCCTGCATGCATATAACATCATTACGTTGACATGATGATCTTGTCACCCATAAATGGTAAACCACTGTTTGTATATTTAACTGTCTGGACACACTGAGAGGTTGCCTGTACCCTATGGCTCCTCCTACAGACTCCTAATTAAAGGTGACTGTTCCCCAGTTCAGGACAGTCGACCACCATGGACGTGGCTCCACTCTATTGTGAATAAAAGCCCACGAGTTTTGCATAACTTCCAGTCTTTTGGAGTTATTGATGGTGCACCACCATATATATTGTGTGCTATGGTGAACCATTTTAGATTGTAATAAACCACGAATAAAGCATCACGTCCATGTGCTGATATATTGCTAAGCCTAGATACATGACAGATTGCCGACGAGGATTGAAACAAACTTCCTCTGTGCTCCAAGCATTGGAATGAAGATTTAAAAGGGAAATGCAAGTTTATCACCACACGGAACAAAGGTAAGAAGACTCAAAATGGCGGAGGTACAGTTTGTAAAATTCATGGACTCATAAGAAGACTGACTATATAGAAAGATTTAACCATCACAATCCTGCCCATAAAATTACTGAACCAAAAATTGTTGTTATTTCTGAGCCAAGTGGGAATCAAGACATTTAAACTGATGAAATCTCTTAGCACCTGAAAGTCCAGGTACAAAAACTTATAAAAAGTTGTGTGCTACAGTAGGGACACATCTAATTTCCAGGCCATTGGCTAAGGCAGAAAGACAAAGATTTTATTTCAGAAACCAGAGAACAGGCCAATCAATAAACACATTTTTGGCAGAATTATGCAGACTGTCTGACACTGTGAGTTTGGTGCATTCCTAAGTAAAGTATTAAGAGACCATTTAGTAATGGTTTTATCAGACCACAGTTGATAAGTACAAAAGATGTAACCCTTAATTCAGCTTTTGATACAGCCTTGAGTTTCGAAAGGGCCGATAACAACCTGGACAGCAGCCAATGCGAACCACAAGTGGCAGAAAAAACTTTCCCACCAAGAATGCTTGCGCTGTGGATAAAGCAACCACAGTCTGGATAATTGTTATTTCAGAAAATCTAGATGTTATCAATCTGACAAAGAGGGGAATATCAGAACCAAGTGTCCAAGAAATAGGAAAGTAGGACGAGGATAAAAAGGATAACAAGCGAAGACCTAATTATGAAAAACACTCCTCTGGAGTAAGAGGGAGGAGGATGAAAAGAATAAAAACCCCAGCAATGACACAAACAACTCAGAGTAAGATTTTTTTTTTAAAGCTGCAAGTCATGTATATCATGTATATTCATGGATAAAAGGATAAGAATGTGAAAAACTACGTCCAATGAAGATCTTCAAATGGAGTTGGACACAGGAGCAGCAGTGTCATTAATGCCACTAAACTTAAAAACACAACTGTAACCCCACTTCACCATTAAAGAGTCTGACACAGAGTCACAGGGAGAAAGTCAAGGTGTTTAGAAAATGCAACACAAATGTGGAATATAAAGGACAGAAACCAAAAAAATTATCTCTCTACATCGTTTACACCAGTGCTGTTAAGAAGAAACTGGCTATCACATATTTAACTAGATGGGTTAAAAATTGGATCCATAATGAAGGTATTCCTGGAAGATATGGCTAAGTCAGAACTGGAGCAAGAGCTCAAGTATCAGGTGGTTTTCAAAAAAGGCCTTGGAAAAATCCAACGAATCCAGGAGAAATTACACTTAAAATTAGTTGTTGAACCCAGTTCTTTAAGCCCAGAGCAGTAGCATTTGCAAAAAAGGGAAAGATTGAAACAGAACTGAACAAATTGAAAATGAACGAATACTGGAAAGAATTCAATACAGTGATTGGATGGATCCCATCGTACCAGAGTGCAAAACCAATGGCGAAATTCACATTTATGGTGATTCCAAAGTCACCATTAATCAGGCATTGTAAATACCCGAGCATCCTATGACCAGAGTGAAAGAATTATTCCAGGCCCTGAACAGGGAAAAGAAATTACAAGCATTTCAACAAATAGATTTGAATGAAGCCTCAAAGAAATATGTGGCAATCAGTACTCATTTGGGGTTATTCACCTATACCTGATTGTCATATGGAATACCAACAGCCCCGGTAATATTTCAAGCAGTCTTGGACAAATTATTATATGGCAGAAATGTTGGATGCCATCTCAATGACATTATAATTACAGGTCGAGATTACACCGTGCACCTAGAAAGAGTCCTAACCTGATTACAACAAACAAATGTCCACCTACACCAGGACAAATGTGTGTTAATGGTACCTTCTGTAACATATTTAGGCTTCACAATTAACAGTGAAGAAGTCCAAATGGATACTGCTGGTACCGAAGCTGTTTGCAGAGCACCCTACCTGACAAATCTAGCCAAATTGCAGTTGTTCCTGGGTTTAGTTAACCATGATCAGAAGTAAATTCCAAATATGTCAATGCTTTGCAGCCCACTGAACCAATTGTTAAGAAAAGATCAGAAATGGTACTAGAATGAAGAGACTAGTAACATGGGCAATCACTTGAAAGAACAACTAATGTCAAGCGACAATGATCTTGTCTACTACAACCAATAAAATTAAGTAACCCTTGCAGTAGATGCTTCCCCAGTGAGAGTAGAAGCAGTGTTGTCACAAGTGATGGAAAAAGGGGAACAACCGGTGGCTTATGCCTCCCGGTCTTTGATGGGTTATGAACTTAATTATGCACAACTGTAAAAAGAAGGACTCACCATAATATTTGGTGTCAAATTATTTCACCAATACTTGTATGGTAGGAAGTTTACCTTAGTTACAGACAACAAACCACTAAGTTTGATTCTAGGTCCTAAAAAAGTGGTAGTTGTAACAAGAATACAAAGGTGGGCCATGCTCTCACTGCATATGATTACAACTTGAAACATAGAACAAGCATAAACCATGAAACATAGAGCAACACAAAGCAGCCATGCTGATGCTTTATCTACCAGAAACTGAACAGAAAGGTGAGATAATTAAGTGGACGATGGAAGCTACAGCTATTAATCAATAACAACTTCATCGCTTACTGATTACAGCAAGGACGATCAGCAAAGAAGTATGGAAAGAAGTTACACTGTCAAAGGTCCTATATTTCATATTAAAAGGGTGGCCTGAGGCCAAAACCATCTCTTCCAAACAGAAACATTATTATACACAACACAATGATATATCCATTGAAGAATGTTGTTAATTAAGGGGTCCAGGACAATCAGTCCTATGAAATGGCAAAGGGCCATGTTATCAGAGCTCCATGATAACAACCCAGGGATGGTTCGGATGAAGGCGTTGGCACGTATGCATGTCTGGTGGCCCTCCATAGACATTCATATTAAACAGACGTTGTGCCATTTGTCAGCGTATGCAACCCAAAGCTCCTCAAGCTGAGATGGCAATCATGACCATAGCACAGGATTCACATAGATTTCCCTGGTCCATTTATGGGAGAAAACTTCCTTATTTTTGTTGATGCACACTCTAAATCACCAGTGGTGTCACACATGAGGAAAACAGCAACAGACCAGACAGACTACAAAGAATATTTGCATTATATGGGTTGCCTATTGAACTAATCTCTAATAATGGGCTACAGTTTGTATCTGATGCCT